>NC_084754.1:35554875-35664875 GCF_033978785.1 Entelurus aequoreus | reverse complement strand
AATATCGAATTGTTGTTAAATTGAATCATTACACCCCTAGTGTCCGCTCAGCAGTGTTATTTGTGATATTCTCACAAAAACATTCAACAGGTTTAATTAAAACATCAACATTAAAACTTTATAACTGACAGACTTGCTTTTAGTGTTGACAGCAACATTTAAAAAAAAAAAATAGGTCAGTGGTGCTCAGGGGAATATGAAAAATAAATAAATTGATGACAATAAACAAACTGGAGACACGTTGTTTGCTCTACAGCGGGTCTCCCTTCATTCATTTCGGGGGGTTGGGCCAAGGGAAAGCCTCACGGGAGCGATGACTGACACCTCCTAAATCCTGGTGGACGCTCCAAACACTGTGTCGTTACCATGACATTTACAACATCTCCTTCTGGGATGTGAGACGAAGCTTGACGCAAACAAAATGGAAGAAGAATGATAATGATGGATTCAGCGCCACAAATGGGAAGTAAGAATGTTTAATGTGTTGGGATTTGGGGGCACTGGTGTTGTTTTTATCAATTTGGAGCCAGCACAAAGGAACCACATTTTGTTCAACAGGTGATTTCATGGTGGAAATAAGTGCTTTGTCAGAATTCCAACAACACCCTACTGGTATAAGCTAATATAAATCTACCGTATATGTATTGGCAACACCAAGTCTCTCCATCTGTTTTGCATGGTGTGTTGATATATGGCCGTATCATCCCGTAGCTTCCCATAAAACATTAATATGGACTCACACGACATTGTGGAGCAACGACCTGTCAGTCAAATGGAAGGCTACCGTATTTTTTGTACCATAGGGCGCACCGGATTATAAGGCGCATTTAAAGGGGAACTTCTGGGGAATTTTGCCCATCGTTCACAATCATTATGAGAGACAAAAACATGCATATTTTTTTAATAGGATTTTAAAGATGATAAAAAACATGGTAGTTATGTACTGAAAATGGGACAGCGAATCCATGCCTAAATAAAATATGGGGAAAATCCAATGACCTGGATGAATGACAACATCCACACATACGGAGAACATCCATGATGATTGGTTGGTGTTGGTATGATGAGTCACTATTGGCTAAGGTTAGGGCCAAACATGACAGACTGGCCAATCAGGGGAAAGATAAGGTGGGTTATTGAAACCAAGAAGAAAAAATCATAACAGACACGCACTCAAGTCAGAGACAGAGGGACGCTTCAAGCTGACCACTCGGGGAAAAAAAAACTATTTGAAAATATCAGAGGAATTCTCTCCCGCAGATTACATTTTTCCTTTAGTGATGAAGATGACGTGCAGGAAACCCACAATAATGCGTGTCCTTGGCCATATTTAGACAAATGTATGCCTTTAGAGAAAAGAAAACCTTAGTTTTTAGTTGTTGACTCTGTAAACCAACATCATAACCGCTCTCTTAATCCAAGATGTGGAACACAAATGTAGGAACACACATTAAAGTGAGTTCATGAAAAGTTTTATTGCACATAACCATTACCAACTGTTCCCAAACAACACAAGTTTTTTTTCAAGATATAGATATATGCCGTTTTTTACTGTAGGGAGAGAAAATGAATAACATTATAGGGGTGGGCCAAAGAAAAAGCAAACTAAATAAATACATAGTGTGGGGTGTGGGGACCCCTCGAGGTAGTTGTAGGGTGTCCCCAGCTAAATGACAGATAGTTAATAGTAATATTTGTACAGTTACAATAACATTGATATTATACATGTGGACCCATAGATAGAAATGTTGTTAAATGTAGCTAGCTACTTTTGTCGTGTAGCTTGTAGTGTAGCCTGCAACAATTCTTCGGGTATAGCTTCCCCTGTAGCTTAGCTACATTTAATGAAGAGTAATTTGTAGCTTACCTTACTACATTTTCCAAGTAGCTTGCCCATCACTGTGTGGGAGTTATTTTCTCTTCAGCAAGCATGATGTCAAAATGTGAATGTATTGTAGCTAACTTAGCTATGCTAGCGTTGCCAATGTTTTTGCCTTCCTGTCCCACTCCTTCACGTTAGGTTGTGGTAAGTGATATATGACATCTATTACATTGGACAAGTGCAAAGTTACAGTATGAATTTCAAGAGTGGATGAAGTACACAAGAGCGCTTTTTAAGCCACACACACAATTGCAGCTCATAGCATTAGAACCAAATACACAAAACATAGGCTTGCTAAAAGCACTTTAGAGGTCAGGCATCAAGCAGCAGTCAAGTTTAGCCATCAAGCATTTATCTTCATGTTCACATCGGGAGGAAAATGTGCAATTACAGCTTGCTATTAAATTCCTCACTTTTTTTTCCAATTCACAAGCAAGTGCCTGCCGTGGCCTCCAGTGAGTGAAATATGGACAAAACAGCCCTTTTAACAGCCCTTCATATAAAGTGATTACGGCAGCGGTTAATTGCAGGGGATCTTCATTTAATGAGCACCAACGCCGACTGTTAATGACTCAGGGTTAATAAACAAGCACAGAAACAAGTAAACAAAAGTTGTCGACAGAATACGCAACATACTTGCTAAGTTATGGGCTGATGCTTGACTTATAATTGGATGGGTTGTTTTTCCCCGACACCCAAACCATTTACCCTCCAGCCCATGTTCCACTTCTTTGAGCACCAGAAAAAGTGTTTGTTTTTTTGCTGGTGTTGCGTGCGACCGGTCTAGTGTTAGCTGGTGCTGAAAATGCCACATTTTCCCTTTTCCTCTCACTGGAGCTCAGCATTTGCCTGCTACCTCTACCGCCTCCTGACAGCCAAACAATAGGAGACTTAATAAGTAGAGAGCCGAGGCTCCACTAATTAGAGGCACCCTTCCAACTCTTGCCGTTGATTTGAAAAAGTCCGATACAGCTCGGCCACAACTGTCGGGAGTCAAATAGGGACTACTTTTACTTATATTTGTGGCTGCCCGGTGGAGGGGGGACTGCAGTAATGAAATCCCCCTGTTATCACAGCAAGGAACAAGAGAGCCAAGGGGCCACAAGCCAAACAGCAGTAGAGCGCAGACCTCCACCTGTCCCCTGAATATGTCCACAGCTTAAACATTGGATTCCTAAGGTTTTTATTTTACTTTATATTACTTGCTTGCATCATTTAAATTAACTTTAAAACATCTTATTGTCAGAATGTCATCCGAGAACATATTTTCAATCACAGGTGTCCACACCTTCAAAATCTTGGAAATGTGTGGGGGAGCCAAATGGGACAAAAGTATATACCAGATTTTCTGGACTATAAATCGCTACTTTTTTTCCTAAGCTTTGAACCCTACGGCTTTTGTATTGAACAAATAGTTTTCACACTGAAAAGGTGTGGTATTGTTTGAGCTATGGCGCCAGATTTTGGACGAGTTTGCTCACCACAAGTGCTGCTGGTTGAAAATGTACTTACTCTTTCGCGCCTTGAACCGGAAATATATCCCGTTTCATCGACTATTCACATCTACGGTGTTTCTGCTCTTAGGATTCTTCATTCATCATTCCAAGCAATGTTTAAACGTTTTACAATAGAACTAAAACAATTCTTATCTAACATACCATCCCATGTGTAATGTCTGTAGGAATGCTTTCATGCATATTTGTAGGTGCTATGGTAATGTAATCAAGCTCGCATTGTTAGCATTAGCAAGTATGCTAACACGTTTATTATTAACTTACAATGGCATTCTTTTTGTAATGTTTCAGTTTCGTAAATTCACCACAACGTCACGGTGGAATTATTGAGTCTGTTTAGCTGATTGAAGAGCTAGCTTCCACAGCCAGTGGGTCCATGACGATGACTTTTGTTTTTTTCGAGCAGCTGTTTTACTACCGTGTGACATGAACTGTTGGAAATAATTAGGGTTTGTAAATAAATATTTAAAAAACAATTTCATAGGCTTATTTTAGAAAAATATTTTTTTCTAAAACTTGGTGGGTGCGGATTAAATGTCGGTGCGCTCTATAAAGTTAAAGTACCAATGATTGTCACACACAAACTAGGTGTGGCGAAATTATTCTCTGCATTTGACCCATCACCCTTGATCACCCCCTGGGAGGTGAGGGGAGCAGTGGGCAGCAGCGGTGGCCGCGCCCGGGAATCATTTTTGGTGATTTAACCCCCAATTCCAACCCTTGATGCTGAGTGCCAAGCAGGAGGTAATGGGTCCCATTTTTATAGTCTTTGGTATGACTCGGCCGGGGTTTGAACTCACAACCTACCGATCTCAGGGCGGACACTCTAACCACTAGGCCACTGAGTAGGTCCGGAAATTACGGTAAATACGTCTTTAAATAATTACCGAAATGTATCATTATTTTTAAAAAATCCTTAAAAAAGTCATTAAATGATTAAAAGTAATTTTATGTTAAATTAATTAAATAAAACATGCATTTAATTCAAATTATAAATAATTGAAGGAAGATGTTTGAGCAGCTTCAGTAATGAGACACAAAGAGATAAACCGAGATGAAACATGGAGTCAGGTGAAGGACAGCTGATGCAAACAGAGTCTGCGGACTCTTTGGAAAAAGAAATACAGACAAAATATGTGGGAGTGTGAGTGAAAATACAAAATGGCCTAACAAATGACAATTGTGGCACCATCTATGGGTTGTGGTCAAAATGCTTTGGAAGATGTTCATGTAAATACATAGTGTATATCCTCAAAATGTTACTATCATTAGACAAATAGTCAACGACATGCGGAAAATCCATTGTTAAGTCCCATGGCAGCCATGATTTTCAACCAATCCTTCTCACATTTTACACACACGCGCCAAAAATATACACCAAATTTTATGGGGATTCGGCTAAATACCCTAAAGTCACAGAGTATGTTTAAACTGTGTGACTTATAGAGTTTAATAGCAGCGCCACCATGTGGTGTATTTGTCAGGAAAATAACAGCATAGGCAACACAGCAGGAATACATGCTTTGACAAAAAAAAAATTCTAGTTTTGCTTGCTCAATACGAGTCCAAAACGGATTAAGAGAAGAAAAACAACCTCACTTTACTTGACACTTACGGTATTTACAGAAGATTGGAGGAACATCATGTCTTTACATCTGAAGGATCCACAAATTAAACATTAATCCGTAAAAGACAAAATTGGATTTATTCGTACATCGCTAAGTAACATATTTGATTGACATAACGAGTGCCATGCTGCTGTGATCGTGACGCTAATGAGAAAAAAAAGTTTGTTTGCAGTTGATTTCCTGCTACAAATATTAGCCTAATTTACAATTCATGTCTGCAATTGTTTTTATGCTGTGAAGTTCATATTTTGTTTCATTATTTAGCTGTAGATGTCCCTGTTGTTCATCAATTTTTGCTAGCGATATCAAGATTCAGTATATGCTGTTGAGATTTATTCATCTACTTTATTAATACTATGAAGGATATTTTCTTGATGCTAACAAATATCACCAAAGACGCTGTAATGTGGTCATCTGTGTAAAGTAAAGCACTTAAGGCTTTCCTGCACAACAACAACTAAGTTTTAGTTTCTGTTATGAAAATGGACAACAAAAATACAATGGATTGGACCAACAATCCCAATATTTATTACTAGGACTTAACGTGACGTTAGTTTATTTGCACAAGCAGGTCTTCTAGGTTATATTTAGGCATAGCAACCACAAAAGAACAAAACCTAATGCCATCTCTTCTCATTTATGTATCTTTAGTTCTGCTCTCAAACACTACTAACATAGTACAGAATAAACTTGATTGCATCACAGAAAATTTCTCAAACAAACATTTTACAAAGTGATCACTGCAGACATGAGCATGGTCCGATTGTATTCTACAAGATGATGAAAGTGATATTTTTAAGAGCCATTTTCTTTGACACACTTTTGTTTCCTGACTTTATTACTTTAATGAACCACTTCTTTCAGGACTCTATGAAAGCTCTTTCCTATCTCTTTGTTTGAACGACTGGAACACCCATGAACAGAATAGCAATACGACATTTTCTGCTCAAACTCTACACTCACTCTCACTTGTTTACAAGGGGAACTGCACTTTTTTGGGAATTTTTCATTCACAATCATTATAAAAGACAAGAACACACATATCTTCTTTTTTTATTAGGATTTTAAAGATGATAAAAAAACGCTTGGAAGATGCGGCTAATGGGAGTCATCATTGTAGCCTTCAAAGTCTCTAAAACAACAAGTATATAATGTAGTAACAGACACCTTCATAACAATATGTTGTATATACACACTGCAAGTATATATGTATATAATGTAATAACAGACACCTTCATAACAATATGTAATATGTACAATATACACACTGCATGTATATATATAATGTAGTAACAGACACCTTCATAACAATATATTTTATATACATACTGCAAGTGTATATATATATATATATATATATATATATATATATATATATATATATATATATATATATATATATATATATATATATATATATATATATATATATATATATATATATATATATATATATAATGTAGTAACAGACACCTTCATAACAATATGTTTTATATACACACTGCAGGTATATATATAATATAATTTCCCCTCAGGGATTAATAAAGTATAAAGTATTTCTGATTTCTGATGTAGTAACAGACACCTTCATAACAATATGTAATATGTACAATATACACACTGCAAGTATATATATAATGTAGTAACAGACACTTTCCATAGAGTGAGGTCGGTGCGATATGGTCACGCTGCAAATCTGGAATTTTTCAGCCAAGCTATGCCGAATTAATGGAGTGCTTACCCAAATCAACTGGAAACATCCCCGGCTAGCTGGACCATCGAACAACTATTCATCAAGTGAGTCACTATACTACTGATCATGATACATGCAGCACGTTATGTGTGTTATTACAACTACAGTACATACACTGTCAAGCTAGCTGTGTACAAACAAAACATGAAATAATACTTTACAGATACTGTAATATGATTGTTCATGTTTTTTACTCAGTACAGATTGGTGTACTATCACAGTGTTGTGCATTACAAACTCAAATGCGTTTCGTGCTGACGTACAACTTAGCTTACATCTTGCCGTAGTTAATTACCTCTTGTCAACGATAGACAAAGTCTTGAAAAAAGTGCAGTTCCCATTTAATGCTACACTCAAGCTGCTTGACCATTGTAGTAGAATTTCTGACCTTTGACCTATATTGCATGTCTAATAAGAATGTCCGCTCATTTTCAATTCTGTTCGTGACGCCAATTTGTGTAGTGGATTGTCCGAAGCTTAAACAGGCAACAAAAGTAGTTTAGTACAACAAATGTATTTACCCATTATCAGAAGTGCAGGTTGAATTAAGTTGGCCGTGCAGACAGACCACATGTTACTCCGGAGTAAGCAAGACACACACAAGCCAAAATCACTGTCGAGTTCCGGTCTTCTGCCATTTTTTATATGTCTCTTGTGCGTCATTGTTTTTTAGCTAGTGCGTCATAATTATTTTGTTTTGGTTTTATCTGTTCCAAAACAACCTTGTATCTCTTAGTCATATTTGGAAATTCTAAACATTCTGTAGACAGGTTGGCACAACTCCATATTCACCTTTGTCCCACTGGTCCATTCAATGGCACAAAATGGAAGAGAATTGAAAATGAGCGGACATTCTTATTAGACATGCAATATAGGTCAAAGGTCAGAAATTCTAATACATACCCGCCTTCCAGGGTCTTAAGACCCTGGACCAAAACAATTTCTGATGTAGACCACTAAGTTAAATCTCTACCACAGATAGAGGCAAAAACCTCAATGTTCTTATACGAGGCAAAAATTCCGTCTATGACCCTCCTTCAGAGTGATCGCTGTTACCAGCCTCCACTAAAACCATCTCACAGAACACAATTAGTGGCCTACCCTTTGATTTAGTAAAGGAATAACAAATACTTTGATCATGAACATCATTGAACATAAATAGATGAATGTATATATTTATTATGATTAATTAGTGTCATAATTTTATTGCTTGATTTTTGGATCCCTTTAATTTAGGTAGCCAGGGACTACAGATGGAAAGTAGCTATTTAGATATAATCTGGTACAGAACATATCTGTTTCTGAACTTAATGTTTCTGTGCATTGTCCCATCATAGATAGACTAAATTAAATACAACTATTTAGTGAATTATTGAGGCCACAATAATTCACTAGGTGTTGTAAAATATCAAAGTACTATTGCAAAAGCGAACAGTGACCTCAAACATGACATGTCATCCGCCTCTGTTCTTGCTGCGCTTGACTATCAGCTGCCTTTTCTTTTTCTTGGATGTTTCTGATACTACTATTACTACCACTACTACTACTACTATTACTATTACTACGACTAACACTGTCCCTGTAAGAGGGACAGAGGGGGAAGGTGAGTTTGGATTGGGTCAAGTTTGAGCGTGTTGAGGTTTTATTTAATCAATATGATCAATCCGGTACAAGGATAAAGGAACGTAATGATTTAGATTGACAATTGCAGTGGTTGGCGGAAGCAACCCCAACCTCAAAGGAGGGTGCCAATTCAGTAATTAAATGTTTTGTGAATTATCTAATATCCCGACATGGTTTCCCCAAAAAGATTAGGTCAAACAACGGCACCTAATTTAAGAAAACAGGTTAATCTTCTTCAGTCCCAAGATCAGCACTTCTCAGGACCAGCAGCTTCCTAGGAAGGTGGAAAGACCATGAGACCAAAATGGTAAGTTTGCAAAATGTAGAATTTGTGTGCCAGTTCCTCTGTGCAGATTTGAGGATGAAAGCAGCCACTCCAGATTCCCTTCCACTCGCTAAGAGGGGCACGGTCAAAGCCAATCCAGGACCAACACCCGATACCTGACTGGAAGGAACCGAGAGGAGAGACAACACCTTGCCAGCGATGACGAGAACAACTAAGGTTGCCAGCCAATGTGTCCACCAGGACTCCAGCAGCTGTGGAAAGAAGTGTCGGGAGTGCCGAAGCGGCGAGGAGGCCTGGACCAAAGCCCCACGCCCCATACTCTGCCCCCGCCTTCCCCAAAGCCCCCACAGCTCCAACTTTTTCTCAGCTTTTCCCCAAAGCGGCCAGCGCGCACATGCCATTGCACAGTCTGCCCAATGGACTGAACCACACCCCAAGAAGAGACAGAGACAGACTGTTTGAGTGGATCTCTTTCTTCACCAAGGCAGCCAAAAGCCCAACGAGGTGTCGGCAGGCCAACAGCCTGAGGCACCACCGAGCCATCTGTACGAGCACTAATCGAACATGGACTCATACGAAATTCAGTTGTGTGTTCAAAATCAATTGGTAATTAACAATATTAGTAACTACATTCATTGCAAATGCCGGGAAAAATATTTTTGCAAATGTCTTACAGTCATAAGTCTATATACATTCATATATTTATGTTCAATGATGTTCATGATCAAAGTATTTGTTATTCCTTTACTAAATCAAAGGGTAGGCCACTAATTGTGTTCTGTGAGATGGTTTTACTGCAGGCTGGTAACAGCGATCGCTCTGAAGGATGGTCATAGACGGAATTTTTGCCTCGTATAAAAACATTGAGGTTTTTGCCTCTATCTGTGGTAGAGATTTAACTTAGTGGTCTACATCAGAAATTGTTTTGGTCCAGGGTCTTAAGACCCTGGAAGGCAAGTATGTAGTAGAATTTCTGACCTTTGACCTGTATTGCATGTCTAATAAGAATGTCCGCTCATTTTCAATTCTCTTCCATTTTGTGCCATTGAATGGACCAGTGGGACAAAGGTGAATATGGAGTTGTGCCAACCTGTCTACAGAATGTTTAGAATTTCCAAATATGACTAAGAGATACAAGGTTGTTTTGGAACAGATAAAACCAAAACAAAATAATTATGACGCACTAGATAAAAAACAATGACGCACAAGAGACATATAAAAAATGGCAGAAGACCGGAACTCGACAGTGATTTTGGCTTGTGTGTGTCTTGTTTACTCCGGAGTAACATAATTCAACCTGCACTTCTGATAATGGGTAAATAAATTTGTTGTACTAAACTACTTTTGTTGCCTGTTTAAGCTTCGGACAATCCACTACACCATCATGTGAATGAAGCATACGAAGAAGAAAAACAGATGTGACTTCATATGCAACCCAGCAATATGGATTTTGTCGAGGCTGAACCCCATCATTCATCTTTACATGGTTTCTTTTGGAGAAATTTGCTTCAATATACAAACCTTCCTATTTTCCAGTTCAAGAACCAATTGAAGTTCAAACATGGAGGTTCCAATGTAGATGGAACATGGGTGCTATACTCACTCTGGGGAAGATGGTGGTGTTGGTGTGGAGAGTGAAACCTCCTTGACTTGACACGTCAATCACGAGCCGACAGCCTCGGGCTAACTTAGCCAATTAGTTGGACACCGCCACTGACACCCGGCTTCATGAAGAACCCCGACTCTGCAAGGGAAAGAGGCAAGGATTAGGAGGGACAAAAACACACACAAACATGCACATGTTATACACACAGATACATGTTATACACACGCACAAACACACACACTGTAGGTGAATCTGAAGGTTAGAGATAAATCCAATCAGCATTGAGGGCAGCGAGCACATACACACTGTTACTCCCTAGAGCTTTGCACCCATGGCAGAAAGGTGCTGATGGCGAGGAGGTTGTTCAGAGCAATTGGGTGCAGAGGTCACTGTACGCCTGCGCGCGCGCGCATGCACACACGCACACACACACATACACACACACACACACACACACACACACACACACACACACACACACACACACACACACACACACACACACACACACACACACACACACACACACACACACACACACACACACACACACACACACACACACACACACACACACACACACACACACACACACACACACACCTCTCTTCCAGGGCTGCAGTGACAACAACAGGTGTGGTGGCCGGCAGACATGCAATTACCAGGCCGAGAAGCTACTCTCTGGGACAGGAGATCAGAGCTACAGGGTGAGGGGGTGAGAGGCTAAGGGAGGACCACTCATAAAAAAAAGTCCCACAGACTTTTAGCCCAAGAAGAAACCAGAAAGAAGGCTTTATGTGCACTACTACACATGTTAGTGGTCTGACACGGTAATCACATCTTTTTCTGTGTGTGTCTACAACAATGAGACTATATATATATATATATATATATATATATATATATATATATATATATATATATATATATATATATATATATATATATATATATATATATATATATAGAGCGACCCAACTCACCGAGAGATCCGACCAGCTCCTTTACTATTGGGCACTCATTCAGTTCAATTCAATTCAATGGTTTTTATTTGGTCATCAGTTCATGTAAACAGTACACTTCAGCAGATAAATAAATCAAAGTATCGGTTTACATTTTCTGACCAAAAAGCCGAGCTAAATTTTATTTTATTTTAATTTTGGTCAATTATTCACAACATTTTTCCCTGAGGGGTGATTTGGAGTCGCACCTTTGTGACCAGCTTCAGTGAGCACTGACGCTCGGAGCTGGTAAGTCACGTTTATGTCTCTCTCCTTTTGTTTTTTTATAAACTTTTTGGTTGTCGCTTTTAGAAGTGTTTTGTGGGAATGCACACTGTTTTGTGACTTGTTGGTGTGCATGCGTGTTGAATTCCCGAATGGTTGTTGAATTGTTGAAAAAAAACTAACTTTTGTATGCTAAAGGATGTGTGGATTAGCTTGATTAGCTTACTGCTAGCGGCAGTTGTTGCGGGGTCTCCTGTCTCGTGAGTTTGTGCACGGGTCAGGGGCTCTGTTGTGTGTCTGTGTGGACATCTTGTGTGCCGCTGTAGCATTTATATGAGTGTGTATTTTTTTCTTTATTCTTTAGTGGAGAGAGATTCTGTTTGCCGTGGACTGTGTGTGACGCCCTGTTTTTGTTTTTTTCTAAAAAAAGGTATGTCTGTTATGAGTTTTTTTGGCTTAGTTTATTGTATAAAAAATATAAAAATAATTGATGTGGGTGGGAAAGATGAGGTGTATTGCTGCACATTTAAGGATCCTTTTTCTTAATAAATATTGTTATTTGCTGAAGTATATATTTTATATACTGTGTTTTATTTAATTTATTTATTTCAGACTATTTTATGCTTTATTGACCTTTATTATTATTATTATTATTATTGTTATTTCCATTTCCACGTTTAAACATATATAATTGATTTGAGTGAGCACTGACGCTCGGAGCTGTGGAGAGAGATTCCGTTTGCCGTAGAATGTGTGTGACGCCCTGTTTTTGTTTTTTTCCAAAAAAAGGTGAACAAATCCCTGTGATTCAACTCCGGTGTGTGTGCTTCACTAAGAAAATACACAACGCAGAACGCTGACTGTTACATATATATATATATATATATATATATATATATATATATATATATATATATATATATATATATATATATATATATATATATATATATATATATATATATATATATATATATATATATATATATATATATATATATATATATGTCCTGGGCATGACGTTAAAGTGCATCCGGCAGTGGAGGCTCCTCTATGGGGTCTTGGGGCACTAGGAGGTTAACCCCTTTACTACTGTTACCCCAGGTGGCCCTTGGCAAAGGCCTAGTACCTGACTGTCCCCTAGCCAGGGATATGGTGAAGACTTTAACGGCGGAGCAGGCGGAAGACGGCTGCAGCAGAAAAGGGTCCCCAGTCGTCTTGGACTCCATGCCACTGGACCCTGACCCAATTCTGTCAAGGATCGTGTGGTGACTGTCTGTGCACCAGTCTCCCCACATTAAACTAAGTCACGCACAGGCATCCTCCATAAAGGGATACACCCCTACCAGGAGGATATATATATATATATATATATATATATATATATATATATATATATATATATATATATATATATATATATATATATATATATATATATATATATTAGGGCTGTGAATCTTTGGGTGTCCCACGATTCGATTCAATATCGATTCTTGGGGTCACGATTCGATTCAAAATCTTTTTTTTTTTTTTTCAATTCAACACGATTCTCGATTCAAAAACGATTTTTTTCCCCGATTCAAAACGATTCTCTATTCATTCAATACATAGGATTTCAGCAGGATCTACCCCAGTCTGCTGACATGCAAGCAGAGTAGTAGATTTTTGTAAAAAGTTTTTATAATTGTAAAGGACAATGTTTTATCAACTGATTGCAATAATGTAAATTTGTTTTAACTATTAAATGAACCAAAAATATGACTTATTTTATCTTTGTGAAAATATTGGGCACAGTGTGGTCAAGCTTATGAGATGCGATGCAAGTGTAAGCCACTGTGACACTATTGTTATTTTTTTTTAATTTTTATAAATGTCTAATGATAATGTCAATGAGGGATTTTTAATCACTGCTACGTTGAAATTGTAAATAATATTGATACTGTTGTTGATAATATTACTTTTTGTTTCACTACTTTTGGTTTGTTCTGTGTCGTGTTTGTTTCTCCTCTCAATTGCTCTGTTTATTGCAGTTCTGAGTGTTGCTGGGTCGGGTTTGGTTTTGGAATTGGATTGCATTGTTATGGTATTGCTGTGTATTGTTTTGTTGGATTGATTAAATAAATTTTTTTTTATAAATGAGAATCGATTCTGAATCGCACAACGTGGGAATCGCGATTCGAATTCGAATCGATTTTTTCCTACACCCTTAATATATATATATATATATATATATATATATATATATATATATATATATATATATATATATATATATATATATATATATATATATATATATACACATCTACATATACCACTGTTCAAATGCACAATTGCGCATACCGTATTTTTCGGAGTATAAGTCGCACCGGCCGAAAATGCATAATAAAGAAGGAAAAAAAACATATATAAGTCACACTGGAGTATAAGTCGCATTTTTTGGGGAAATGTATTTGATAAAGAATAGACATTTGAAAGGCAATTTAAAATAAATAAAGAATAGTGAACAACAGGCTGAATAAGTGTACGTTATATGACGCATAAATAACCAACTGAGAACATGCCTGGTATGTTAACGTAACATATTATGGTAAGAGTCATTCAAATAACTATAACGTATAGAACATGCTATACGTTTACCAAACAATCTGTCACTCCTAATCGCTAAATCCGATTAAATCTTATACGTCTAGTCCAGTGGTTCTTAACCTGGGTTCGATCGAACTCTAGGGGTTCGGTGAGTCGGGCTCAGGGGTTCGGCGGAGGTCAAGACACACCCGACTCATCGTGTAAATAAAAGCTTCTCCCTATCGGTGTATTGCGGATACGGCAACAGCAGAAGTCACACTGATTTGCAGGTGTGTAATTTGTTGTGAGTTTATGCACTGTGTTGGTTTTGTTGTTTGAACAAGGTGATGTTCATGCACAATTCATTTTGTGCACCAGTAAAAAAACATGGTAACACTTTAGTATGGGGAACATATTCACCATTAATTAGTTGCTTATTAACATGCAAATTAGTAACATATTGGCTCTTAACTAGTCATTATTAAGTACTTATTAATGCCTTATTCGGCATGGCCTTATTATAACCCTAACCCTCTAACCCTGGCCTACCAGGGGTCTCAAACATGCGGCCCGCGAGACGTTATTTTGCGGCCCCCACCTTAACATGAAAGTTTAATGTTAGTGCGGCCCGCGAGTTTTAAATGAATGCCGTTTGACAGCGTTGTGTGCGGAGCTGAAGGAATCTACCAATCACGGTGTGGTATGTGGCTCTTGACAATATTGAGGGCATGCCACTGCCTTTAATGTCCTCTAGAACCTGTCATCGCACAGTCTTTTTCTCCATACAAACGTGCCGGCCCAGTCACATGTTGTATGCGGCATCTGCAGGCACACACAAGTGACTGCAAGACATACTTGAGCAACAGCCATACAGGTCTGACTGAGGGTATACGTATAAACAACTTTAACACTGTTACAAATATGCGCCACACTGTGAACCCACACCAAACAAGAATGACAAACACATTTCGGGAGAACATCCGCACCGTAACACAACATAAACACAACAGAACAAATACCCAGAATCCTTTGCAGCCCTAACTCTTCCGGGCTACAAAAACACCCCCCCCCCCCCGCCCCCTCAAACCCTCCCCAACACCCCCCATCTCCCGAATTCGGAGGTCTCAAGGTTGGCAAGTCTGCATTGACGTCACTTGCGTGATGCAAGCAGAGAAACATTTTGCCGCTTTTCCACGACACATGCACACGCTCTTCCTCCTTCCCTCCCTGCCTCCCTCGCTCGCCCCCGGCGCCGCTGTAAACAGTCCGGGCGGCGAGACGAGCGGTCCAGTAGCTTCCAAAGCACTCCGCCGAAGGACCGAGCAACAATACAAAACTGTGGTGCACTGGACCCCAGCGCTAATACTCTCCCCCCGCCCCCGACCGCGATCACCGTGACACCTGTCCGTCAGTAATAAAGTCCCTGATAACCTGGACCAATTCAAACCATTATTTTTTAATTGTTTAATTTGCGTTGCCTCACAGGATTAACACTACATATATTTTTATATGACGCCAGATAACACTCCAGGAGCCGTCACTTTTTTGCGCTCGCGATCCCGGTACTTTCTGCCGACCGCCGTGTTGCTGTAGGGAGGAAAAGCGGAACGACACACATTGCGGAAATAACAATATTCTCCGTGCGTCGGCTAAATACAAATATATTCCACAACCCCAAACATGTCTTTTTCAAAGCCTGCAGTGAAGAGAAAGGTTAGTGATGAGCAAAGACAATTCCAGGAAAAGTGGGAGATGCAATATTTCTTTGTTGAGCACAGGGGCACCCTGATTGATTGATTTATTGAGACTTTTATTAGTAGGTTGCACAGTAAAGTACATATTCCGTACAATTGACCACTAAATGGTAACACCCCAATAAGTTTTTCAACTTGTTTAAGTCGGGGTTCACTTAAATTGATTCATGATACAGATATATACTATCAGATATATACTATCAGCATAATACAGTCATCACTAGGTTTGGTTGTTATCATCACTTCAGTCATCAACAACTAAGAACAGAGAAATGGACATTGAAACAGTGTAGGTATGACTTGGTAGGATATGTACAGCAAGTAGTGGACATAGAGAGAGAGAGAGAGGGAGAGAGAGAGATCAGAAGGAATAAGAAAAAGTATCTACATTTGATTATTTACATTTGATTATTAACAATCCGTGGAGGGTGTTAGCTTAGGGTTGAAGTTGCCTGGAGGTGTACTTTTATTGCGGTTTTGAAAGAGGATAGAAATGCCCTTTCTTTTACGTGTCTTATTTGCACAGAGAAAGTTGCGGTGCACAAGAAATACAAATTTGAAACGTCATTATACAACTAGACATGCTGAGGAGTATGCAAAATACCAGGGAGATGAGAGAGTGAACCGGGTTACACATTTTAAAACCAGTCTACTGAAGCAACAAGATATCTTTAAGAAAACAACCGAAAAGAGCGATGCAGCAGTCAAAGCTAGCTACATGGTGAGTGAGATGGTTGCTAGGGCGGGAAAGCCATTCAAAGAAGGTGAATTCATTAAAAAGTGCATGTTAGATTTTTTTAAGAAATCTTTTCTTGCGGCCCAGCCTCACCCAGTTTCTGCATCCAGTGGCCCCCAGGTAAATTGAGTTTCAGACCCCTGCTCTAACCCTAACCAAATAACTCTAAATTAAGTCTTTGTTACTTAGAATATGTTCCCCTAGTGTCCAAAAAACTCTAAATTAAGTCTTTGTTACTTAGAATATGTTCCCCATACTAAAGTGTTACCAAAAACATATAACTTTGTCTTGAATTTGAAAAAAAACCCATCATTTTATTTTTCACTAAAGAAGGGTTTGGTGAATGCGCATATGAAACTGGTGGGGTTCGGTACCTCCAACAAGGTTAAGAACCACTGGTCTAGTCTCTTACGTGAATGAGCTAAATGTTATTATTTGATACTTTACAGTAATGTGTTAATAATTTCACACATAAGTCGCTCCTGAGTATAAGTCGCACCCCCGGCCAAACTATGAAAAAAACTGTGACTTATAGTCCGAAAAATACGCTACACTTTCTCCTTTTTTTCTCTCTCTTTTTTTCCTTCCTCTTCCTCTTTATCCCTCTTTCCATCCCTTTCTTCCCACATGGTGATCCATAATATAGTAAAGTAAAGAAGTAATATATGAATATATATGTATAAAGAAGTTAGTAATGTATATAAACATGTTCCACGTCTATTGATGGTACTTATTACTACTCACGGCACATCTCTGTACTTATTTATAGTCATATTTTGAAAAAAAAATGTAACATGGATTGAACTGCACATCAACAGTTCCTTATGGTCCAGTTTTGCACACATCTCAATTAATTCAGTAAATGTGAGAAATAATTTAGGTTTGTCTTATTACAAATGCACTGTTTTTTAATATTGCAAGTAATAAACGCTTATTTAGTGAAACGAAAAGAAATGTGAAACTGCATCAATAAACATAAAGATGCATCAATAATCGATTTGAAATCGAATCGTGGCTCCTGAATCGTAATCATATTCGAAATTTCAGGTGCCCAAAGATTCCCACCTCTATGATCTACATGTTCACATAAACATGACTATTTTTAAAAACATCTATTTTTCTATGCATTAGCTTTGTTTGAAAATATCAAGGCTTGGGCTGCACGATTTTGAGAAAAAAACTTAATTGTGATTTTACCTGTCAAAAATTGCAATAGCGATTAATTTTGCAATTTTTAGATTTATCCATTCAAATACATAAAACTGCTAGAACGATGAGTGAAAGAAGCCTTGTCTGAAGTTGCTGCATTTTAGAAAAATATGCAATAATCTATTTTTATGTATGTAACACAGATGTTTTTCTTACACCGTCCTTGGCAGCTTGTCGTAGCCGCGTTGTCATCCACCCGTCTTGAACTAAGTTGACAGGCCTTGTAATGCTTTCACCGGAGATGCTTCATTTTACACTGTCACCATTAAAAGGTTTGTTTTCAGATACTGTACGGTAATACAATGCAAATCTTATTAGCATACTGACTGCATCGGCTGCACAGTACTGTTTCCTGTGACCATTTTTGATTGGTCACCAGGCCAAAGATACAATATTCTGATTTAATCTACAGATTGAGAGAACTAAAAAAAATAAAAACTCAGCCTCCTGTGATTAATAATTACACACCGTAAAACCTTAATGTCGATTAATTGTGCAGCTCTAATCAATGATCCTTTATATGGCATTACAGTTCCTGGTTACTTTTCTAGAAATATTTCTGATACACTAAATTGCCAAAACTTGTACTCCTACATCATCCTTGGATGACGTAGGAGTACAATTGATGACTGGAACAGTGGCTTTACACACACCAATCCTCACCTTACCGGTGAATATGGATCAATGCGATGTTTGCATGCTTTGCTATGGCTGTAGCAATTGCTGTTGTCATGGATGGTTGGAGATACAGAACGGTGCTGGTCCTTTATTCAAAACAGAGGATCAAAGATCAATGGCCCTACTGGGCTGTGAATTGGATGTAAAAGTTTACAAATAAAGTGGAATATGATAAGGGTGGCTCTCATCTCGGCGTGAGAGGCGCATTGATCAATGGAGACGTCCTGTTTGCGTCCATTCATCACAGGCTACTCAGACCGGCAGATAACCGCTATGATAGTGGCCTTGCTAGCCTGCCAGCAGCTGCAACTGACCACATCCATTACGCTTCAAAGTAAGCCTTAAGCATGGGAACCAGGCTGGAGAGGTGGGGGCATTCAAATGAAAATTGCCTGTGGTTATCAACCTACGGACACAACTCAAGAGGAGGTGGGGCTGGAAGTCACGACACTAAACTAAATAGTTCTACGGGGCTAATATTTGTATACGATGCCAATGTACGCTCTGTCAAAGATCCTCTCTGCTGACTAAGAGAGGACAAACAATGAATCTCGTCTAACTTAGTCTAACTTATAAATGCTGTTACGTTGGATACTCGTGTGAAACAAGGCCAAAGCTTAAAATCATACTCTGTGTATTTTGGCGTGCGCTAACACGCCGTTTTAGATGCCTCTGTTCACAGGGTTTTACAGTCTGGCTACGTTGTGACGTCACCGTGAGCTGGGAGCACCAATTTAGACCTTAAGTCAAGTTCTCAACCAGAGGCGAAGGAGCCCCCTCTGCTTCAGACCATGAGAAAACAGAGAAATAGAATCTTGACTAGGGCTGCAACGATTAGATGACATTGTCCAAAGAGAAAATTTGTCGCGGACAGTTATATTTGTTGAAAATGGTCGTGATGATCATCACTCTTGTTAGTCCAGGCAGATGTGGGTCACTTGCCATCAACATGGACAGTGCTAAAATGTCAAGTGTAAGGATATTTCCTCTTATTCTTGTTAAAAACATAAATACTTAGCTCATTTTGCAAAGCGGACCTTGTTTTTATGGCAGTACATCTGTGATACGCCAGCATTTAAAGACATGATGTCAAACATTTGGAGGGAGGATGTGGTCTCAACATCTGTAAGAGTGTTAGCTTCTACCTTGCTCACTAGCCAACCAGAGTGAGACAAAATTGTGTGAAAAATAACTTTGACTATCATTTTAGCCAAAGTCAGCCAGCTAAACTTTGTCTACATCGATTCAAGTACCTTGTAAAGCAGCGTCAATTTGCAATGCTATAAAAAAGATACTTTCACACGCACAAGCACAATGAGAGGGACAGACAGTCACCAATGCGGATGTATCATAACATTAAACATACAATCTATTAAATAGCCAACATTTAAGAATTAATAAAATATATAATTCTACACTAGTGTTGTAACGATACCAATATTTTGGTATAGGTACCAAAATTATTTTGATACGTTTTTGTACTTTTCTAAATAAAGGGGACCACAAAAAAATTGTATTCTTGGCTTTATTTTAACAAAAATTCTTAGGGTACATTAAACATATGTTTATTATTGCAAGTTTGTCCTTAAATAAAATAGGGACGGCGTGGCGAAGTTGGTAGAGTGGCCGTGCCAGCAATCGGAGGGTTGCTGGTTACTTATTTTAACAAAAATTCTTAGGGTACATTAAACATATGTTTATTATTGCAAGTTTGTCCTTAAATAAAATAGGGACGGCGTGGCGAAGTTGGTAGAGTGGCCGTGCCAGCAATCGGAGGGTTGCTGGTTACTGGGGTTCAATCTAAGGCTGAAACGACGCGTCGACGTAGTCGACGTCATCGGTTACGTAAATACGTCGACGCCGTTTTTGTGCGTCGACGCGTCGCATATTTACGTCACACTACCGTCATGGCGGAGCGCAAAGCAGACTGTGCGAGCGAGGGGAAAAACGCACGCCAAAAGTCGTCAAAAGTGTGGGAGTATTTCAATACACAGCCTAATAATGTTGTTGTATGCACACTGTGTCGAGCGGAAATGGCCTATCATAGCAGCACAACGGCTATGAACGAACATTTGAAAAGAAAACCATCAACCATCAACTAGTCAATCGTCCGCGTTAGCATACGTTGTCATCATTACACAAATACATGAATGTGTCATTTGTATCTGCTAGGGGTGTAACGGTATGTGTTTTGTATTGAACCGTTTCGGTACGGGGCTTTCGGTTCGGTACGGGGGTGTACCGAACGAGTTTCTAAGCTAAAGCTAACTTTATCTGCTAAAGTCTTAACAAGCTGCTTTGCTTGTCTGCCTCTGTCTCAGCACGCAGCATTGTCCCACCCATACAACCATCTGATTGGTACACACGCAGCATTGTCCCACCCACACAACCATCTGATTGGTACACTCGAAGCATTATCAGCCAATCAGCAGTGCGTATTCATAGCGCATGTAGTCAGCGCTTCAGCGTGGAGCAGATAGGTGTTTAGCAGGTGAGCATCAGGCAGCGGACTCTCCCCAAATGATAATAAACACCTCCCAGTCAACTACTAGTAACATCACTATGAGCCCGTTGACCTACTAGAAACTTAAACTGCAGCTCAGCTCGCTCGCAGTCCTGGTTTGAGGTGAAGGCTAATTACCTCTCAGTTCCAGCCACATCGACCCCTTCTGAGCGCCTATTTTCAGCTGCTGGGAATATTGTAAACAAGAAAAGAAGCAAAGCAAGTAGACATGCTAACCTTTCTTCATTACAACTGTTAGTCACTCACTGGAATGAGTAGAATTGGTTATTGTGTACTGTGTTGGACTGGATGTTTATTTTGCACATTTTAAAAGCAATACTTAATGTTTACAGTGCTCCAGAATATTTAGATTGGCACTTTTTTGTATTGGATGTTTATCTTTATTTTTGCACATTTTAGCAAATAAGCAATACTTTCACTTTTGTTGAAATGTTTACACTGTTGTTACAGAATATTTCGTTTTGCACTTTTTTGTATTGGATGTTTATCTTTATTTTTGCACATTTTAAAGCAAAATAAGCAATACTTTTACTTTTGAAATGCTTATACTATTGCACAATATTAAGATTTGCACTGGATGTTGACTTTTATATTTGCACATTAAAAAGCAAATAAGCTACTTTTAATTTTGTTAAATGTTAAAAGTTTTAAATGTTTACATTGTTACAGAATATTTTGTCATGTTGTTGTCAATGTTGACTGAGTGGCCATACTTTTTTTTTTGGTAAATAAAAGCCATGCCTTTTGAAAAAACTGGCCTACTTTTATTTTTTCATCTTCATTTTAAATAATAAAAAATAAAAAAAATCGGTAAAAGGAAAAATAATCTATAGATGAATCGAAAAAATAATCTATAGATTAACCGATTAATCGAAAAAATAATCTATAGATTAATCGATAGAAAAATAATCGTTAGCTGCAGCCTTAGTTCAATCCCCACCTTCTACCATCCTAGTCACGTCCGTTGTGTCCTTGGGCAAGACACTTCACCCTTGCTCCTGATGGGTGCTGGTTAGCGCCTTGCATGGCAGCTCCCTCCATCAGTGTGTGAATGTGTGTGTGAATGGGTGAATGTGGAAATACTGTCAAAGCACTTTGAGTACCTTGAAAGTAGAAACAAGTATAACCCATTTATCATTTATTTATTTATGAACATACAAGACAACTTGTCTTTTAGTAGTAAGTAAACAAACAAAGGCTCCTAATTAGTCTGCTCACATATGCAGTAACATTTTGTGTCATTTATCATTCTATTATTTTGTCTACATTATTAGGGACAAACTGTAAACATGGATTATTAATCTACTTGTTCATTTACTGTTAATATCTGCTTACTTTCTCTTTTAACATGTTCTGTCTACACTTCTGTTAAAATGTAATAATCACTTATTCTTCTGTTTGATACATTACATTAGTTTTGAATGATACCACAAATTTGGGTATCAATACAATACCAAATAGTTACAGTATCATACATTGGTCATATTCAAAGTCCTCATGTGTTCAGGGACGTATTTCTTGAGTTTATAAACATAATATACATTTTTTTTAAACGAAAGAAGATATTGTGATGCCAAAAAATATCGGCGTAATCATAATAGTATCGACTAGATACGTGCCTGTAATTGATATCATTACAGTGGATGTTAGGTGTAGATCCACCCATGGCATTTGTTTACATTTTGATGCCGGTGAGCTACGGTGTGTAGTAAAACATGTTTAGCTATTCCTCATCCTGCAGTGATAATGGTACTTATAAGAAACGTATTTTATTGGTCGGATTAGTGATTTAGAAGTCGCTAAAACACTGCAGACGGCGGATGGACTTTAGCCGCTAGCTAGCTAGCCATGTCTTAAAGCACCTCTTCCTGAGGGTGTTTCAGTGTTATAACTTCACCTTTATCGTTAGTTTTTAAGCCAAAATGCGTCCATTCTCCCTTTTGTGTCTACACACTGTGTCTGCTTGTAAGTACTCCGTGATTGTTCACAGCTCAAAATGCTCCTCAGCTCGTAAACCAGACATGTGACTTCGACACAGGTGCAGGGGGGTGTGGGACCGGTACGTTTCAGAGACGGTATCGTACCGAAAATGATTCATTAGTATCGCGGTACTATACTAATACTGGTATACCGTACAACCCTATTCTACACATTGAGTCATTTAGAGTGCTAAAACTGCCAATATCAGTGTGCAGCTTTTTAAACGTCACAAAACTATTTTCTTTTTGAGAAAGTTAGATTTTGTGTTTTGTTCTTTGTTTTCATTGCTGCTGTTTGAACTGCTTTTAAATACATCCATCCATCCATTTTCTACCGCTTATTCCCTTCGGGGTCGCTGGAGCCTATCTCAGCTACAATCGGGCGGAAGACGAGGTACACCCTGGACAAGTCGCCACAAGGTTAATTGTTTGTTTGTTTTTGTCTTTCCTTTCTTTGAATGGACAACATTTTATTATGAATTTACATTTTTTAACAGCTGAATAAGCAGCACAGTTACAGTATAGATAAATATTTATGAATGATTTAGTCATCTTTGTTGTTAGTAAGCACATGCACAAAATAACTTAAGCTGCATTTAGAAGTCAATGGAAAAATTAGAGCCATTAAATATGCATACGCTTTATTATCCAATTAATCATTAGAATAATCGTTGACTAATCGACTATCAAAATAATCGCTAGTTGCAGCCCTAATCTTGACATGTGCATAAATGTTGCTAAAAGCAGCTTTTCTTATATTTAGTCTGAATCAATCAGATTGTGCAGGTGTACTTAATGTTGTGACGGGGTGAATTTACATAATGTTTAAGAAGTTCATTTTTGACTGTTTCTGGAAAAAATGAGCGGTGACGACTTCAAGATATATACAAACCCTGTTTCCATATGAGTTGGGAAATTGTGTTAGATGTAAATATAAACGGAATACAATGATTTGCAAATCATTTTCAACCCATATTCAGTTGAATATGCTACAAAGACAACATATTTGATGTTCAAACTGATAAACTTTTTTTTTTGTGCAAATAATCATTAACTTTAGAATTTGATGCCAGCAACACGTGACAAAGAAGTTGGGAAAGGTGGCAATAAATACTGATAAAGTTGAGGAATGCTCATCAAACACTTATTTGGAACATCCCACAGGTGAACAGGCAAATTGGGAACAGGTGGATGCCATGATTGGGTATAAAAGTAGATTCCATGAAATGCTCAGTCATTCACAAACAAGGATGGGCGAGGGTCACCACTTTGTCAACAAATGCGCGAGCAAATTGTTGAACAGTTTAAGAAAAACCTTTCTCAACCAGCTATTGCAAGGAATTTAGGGATTTCACCATCTACGGTCCGTAATATCATCAAAGGGTTCAGAGAATCTGGAGAAATCACTGCACGTAAGCAGCTAAGCCCGTGACCTTCGATCCTTCAGGCTGTACTGCATCAACAAGCGACATCCGTGTGTAAAGGATATCACCACATGGGCTCAGGAACACTTCAGAAACTCACTGTCAGTAACTACAGTTGGTCGCTACATCTGTAAGTGCGAGTTAAAACTCTCCTATGCAAGGCGAAAACCGTTTATCAACAACACCCAGAAACGCAGTCGGCTTCGCTGGGCCTGAGCTCATCTAAGATGGACTGATACAAAGTGGAAAAGTGTTCTGTGGTCTGACGAGTCCACATTTCAAATTGTTTTTGGAAACTGTGGACGTCATGTCCTCCGGACCAAAGAGGAAAAGAACCATCCGGATTGTTATAGGTGCAAAGTTGAAAAGCCAGCATCTGTGATGGTATGGGGGTGTATTAGTGCCCAAGACATGGGTAACTTACACATCTGTGAAGGCGCCATTAATGCTGAAAGGTACATACAGGTTTTGGAGCAACATATGTTGCCATCCAAGCAACGTTACCATGGACGCCCCTGCTTATTTCAGCAAGACAATGCCAAGCCACATGTTACATCAATGTGGCTTCATAGTAAAAGAGTGCGGGTACTAGACTGGCCTGCCTGTAGTCCAGACCTGTCTCCTATTGAAAATGTGTGGCGCATTATGAAGCCTAAAATACCACAACGGAGACCCCCGGACTGTTGAACAACTTAAGCTATACATCAAGCAAGAATGGGAAATAATTCCACCTGAGAAACTTTTTTATTTTTCTTATTTTAACAACACTCAGTTGTTAAAAGGAAAGGCCATGAAACACAGTGGTGAACATGCCTTTTCCCAACTACTTTGGCACGTATTGCAGCCATGAAATTCTAAGTTAATTTTTATTTGCAAAAAAAAAAAAAGTTTATGAGTTTGAACATCAAATATCTTGTCTTTGTAGTGCATTCAATTGAATATGGGTTGAAAAGGATTTGCAAATCATTGTATTCCGTTTATATTTACATCTAACACAATTTCCCAACTCATATGGAAACGGCGTTTGTATTTAAACAGCCTACTTTTTCAAAAGATAAATGATACTTTTGGAGAAAGTGGGCCGTGGTTTTCTTTGCAATGTGGGAACAACTCCACAATCAAACATTTTGCATAAAAGGGTTATAAAAGTGACTGTGGAACAAAATGTGCGCAAAATGTACACTAAAGCATATCCAATCCATATTATCTCAACAATGAAGTATTTTGTGTCGATTGACATCCTCACAGGTCCCCTTTAAGAATTTAAGGCAAACATGCTAGTCAAAGATTTTCGACTGCTGGCGGAACGCTAGTTGAAGATCCTGCACCTTAACCTGAGGACCAACGTCCTCTGCAGTGGACTGCTGCTGTTAAAGAAACTCCAGCCAAATATCCTGTATACGACAGTATGGTTTAAAAATGTTCTGACGTTCTTAACTGTCAGCCCCAGGCCATATTTGGCTCGCAGGCTGCCAGGTGAATAGCCCCAGCTGTAAAGGTTAATTGTTGTGTGGGAGACAGGACAGTAATGCCAGTCGTCTTTCTGCTTTCACGTCTATCTTGTTGCATAGAACATTTGCTACGGAAGTGTGCGAGCAGACTCTCCAGATAGGGCAGGTGGGGATCATCCATAATGAGCCATGTGGGGGGAGTAGATGGGGGGCTGGGGGGGAGGGTTTGAGAAAAAAAAAGAGGGAGGCCAAAGAGCAACGGATAGAAAAGACAGAGTGAGAGTGATGGTGACAGGCTTAGAGCCAGAGACAAGGCCCCAATAGAGCAATTACATAGAAGGTGTGTGCTGAGCCCCAAATGGCACACACACAAAGCCGTAATAAAACAAAAACATCTTTGATTTTAAAATAAAAATGGAGAGGAAAACTTGAGAAAACCCAACTCATCCTTTTGTGGTACAACCCAGCAAGGCACAGTGCGAAAGTAAGAACTCTGCAGCTCAAATCAGTGAGCGTTACATTAGAAAACTCTGCTTTCGAAGGCAAACAATCACAATCGTTGAGTATCTCTACACGACATGAAGGAAAATACAGAGTCTCATAAAAAAATGCAAACACTCTGGATGATAGCATCTTTTGTAACAATCACAAACAGCCCCTTACTGACAATCGTCACGTCCGCCCCTTGAACAATGTCACTTCAGTCTGTATTTGTCACAATCTGTAAAAATCCCTGTTCCATCCTTCAGTTCACTTTGACACCCTATTTTTTTTTTTGGTTTGGGTTGTTGTTGGCTTATGCTAAATAGCCCAAAATTTCTGGTCCTATCCCATTTTTTGGCACATTTTCAACTGGATAATGCTGATTGGTCGACAAGATTGTCACATGGTTGTTGACAACAGAATGTGAAGGAAGAGAAAAGATGGCTATTTTTATGGAGATGGCGTGGCATAGTTAGGGACAATGGCAAGTTACTGTCATGTCGTCCTGTCAACACACCTCCCAAGGAATTTACCCCACATGGTGAACAAAACTCAACTGGAATTCCTCATAGAAATGGGGGTGGGGATCAACGTTCCTTCTAAGGTGCGCGCCTGGGCAATTGCGCACTGCTGATGCGTCCTCTGCGCACAGCAAATCTATGCCAAAATCCAATCTAAAAATTGTCCCTAGTGTGTGGATGTGAGTGTGAATGTTGTCTGTCTATCTGTGTTGGCCCTGCGATGAGGTGGCGACTTATCCAGGGTGTACCCCGCCTTTCGTCCATGTGCAGCTGAGATAGGCTCCAGCAACCCCCGCGACCCCGACCGGGCAAGCGGTAGAAAATGGATGGATGGAACTATAAACAAAATAAACATAAAAATTTGTTCTGTAGGATTTTGCAATGTGACTGTGAGTGATGACAAGCGGCCCTAACAGATAAAACAATAATCGTCAACACTGTTCATTGTGAGGTCTTTCGCGATGCTTTAAAGAGAACATAAATTCTATCAATCACTTTTACGAACCAAAACGTTTTATTTTCGTCTGTAACCACAACAAAAACATGAGTAAAAAACGTCTATCGAGCAAAACTGGTCATTTTGTGTCATATAAACTGGGCCAAGACCAACTCTTTGGCGTCTGTCGTATCGTCAACTGATGCGTTTAGGGCCACACAAAAAGTCGGACAACTCCAACACTACACAAAATGTAAATGCCAGGTCATTACACTATGACTCCTCAATCAGATGTGTGCTTATTCTACTGTCATTTATTAAGAATGCTAATTTTTGGATATTAATAATGAAATGCTGTTACTAGATTAAAGAAATGCTCATAAAAAGATAGGGATGATACTCGAAACCGGTTTTCCCGGTTGTTCGATAAGAAAAGAACCGAGTCCTCGGACTCGAATCCCTTTTTGAGAACCGGTACCCGTTATCGAGACCACTATAGTAAAGAAAAAGAGTTGGTTCTTTATTCGAATCCCTCGGAACGAATCCCGTCCCGACCAGAAATGCCCCGTGTGACATCACAAGAAATGGCGTCATGTAGCTCAGTCATTAGGCGCAGATAGCGAAAGCAGGAAAAAAATGGACGGGAAAAAGCGCTCTAAGGTGTAATAAAGTTCAAAACAAAAGGTATAATCCAATGAATAACTTTACTGAGAGATTTGAGCAGGGTACAAACACATGACGAACACTTTTACGACCAACCGGAAACATAGCAACCAGGCTAGCAACGCACCTCCTTTACGGCAGCTTTCGCAACGTTCTTAAAGCAACCGCAGCACATACATATATGACATTTCCCTTTTTTAACTTTTGTTTTTCTTTCCTTGTAAATAAAACAAAATCACACTGTATATGTTGTCTATTTAATTATAAATAATGCAGACGAGGCGTGTTGGCTGAGTTCTTGACGTTTACTTCCACAGCGTGCTCATAACATAACCTCATTCTTAGCTGCCGGGTGACGATATGCAACAACACTTTCCGGGGCTACCGCGCATGCTCGTCACTCCCGTTGCATGCTGGGTAGTGTAGTTGTTATATTCCCTAGCTCATAACATCTTTCCCCCTATACAGAAATAATGTTAACTCAATAAAGTGTATTTCTTTTTTTAGCTTTAACTTTTCATTTTTTAGCATTGCAACCACATTTGCAAAGAACTTTTCTCTTCATAGAATTTTCTTTCAATAAAGAAATAAAGTGCAAAAATGTCAAAGCATCATAACAAACAGTTATGTCAAATAGCAGCAGAATTGCACTTTTTGGAGAGCTGTATTATTTTCAGTTTTGTGCCCAAGGGACTGATTTTATTTAACACTATTATTATTTATACACCTATAGTGATTACAGAGACAGGTTGTTTTTGTGTTACTGTATATATTTGTTTTTCTGAAAAATCCCACTTAATATACTTTGGGTAACAACAGTCAATATTTATTTATTTTATTTGTATTTTTTTAATATTATTTATACACCTATAGTGATTACAGAGACAGGTTGTTTTTGTGTTACTGTATATATTTGTTTTTCTGAAAAATCCCACTTAATATACTTTGGGTAACAACAGTCAATATTTATTTATTTTATTTTATTTTTTAGGGGGGTAACAGTCAATATTTATTTATTTATTAGATTAAATTGTTTTCTTATATAATAAAAGTGAGCTTTTGTTAAACCAAATATTGTGTGTTTTTTTCCATATACAACACCCTATCTGGACTCGATAAGAGAATCGATAAGGAACCGGTTCGATAAGAGGATTCGATAATAGGCTCGAACTCGATAATTTCTTATCAAACATCATCCCTATAAAAAGATATATTTTACAGACAGAAAGTTACAGTAATGTATACACTCTATCCCATGCTTACATCTCATTGTGCAACATGAGAATTTTTTAAGGGGAATTAAATGAGACGGGGAACAAATTCCTTTCAAAGTAAGACCCCCACCCAGACACGCTGGTACATAGCTCATGAAAAACAAGATGTTTTTGTTTTGTTATTTTCATTGGAAGTCACTTCAATTAGAAAATAATCTCATGAAAATGACTGCTGTCATTTGATGATCATAATAAAAGATGATACTTGTTATGAAATCAGGTTTGGGACAGGTGTGATGCTGGAGTGGACACAGTCTGTTCACACTGTGCTATGGAAGTTTTTGCCTTTGCTTCGACACATGAAAAATTAGAGGGAACATTGGTGGTGATGTCTTTTAAAAAATGATTTACACCATTTGCTTTTGCATGATGGAGCCAAGCAGTTATGGTATCACATTTATATTCCTTGTTGAGTCAAATGCCAAGTCAACACACCTTCCCGTGAAAATTCAAGTATAATATTGGTATATCAATTCAGAACTAATGGTGCCCCATTCTTTTTTTAATTCAAAGATGAGTCACACTGTCCTGTTACCAATCCTGTCAACATACTTCTTGGTGACAACAAAAATTGTAAACTAAACATTGCGACCACTTGATGGACGCATATTGTAGACTACTTGTGTTAAATATTTTGGGATAATGTCACCACACACCTATTATTTACAATAATAAGTCACACTGTCCTGTCACACAATCCTGTCAACACGCTACACTGTGGAAATTCAAGTATAATAGTGGTTTATCAAATGGTAACTGACGTTCCCCATTTTTTGTTGAATTAATTGGCAAGTCGCAATGTTCTGTCAACACACCTCCCAGTGGAAAACTCTAAACTTATAATGGTATACAAAAATCGTAACTAAGATTGCCCCATTCTTTGTTAAATTCATTGGTGAGTTACACCGCCCTGTCAGCTATCCTATCAACTAGGGGTACAACGATTTGTCCACATTGTCAAGAAATATCGAGAAAAAAAAGTGTTTGTCGACAACAGTCAGCGCCGGGGGAGGGGAGTCAGCGCGGCCATCGCAGGTGAAAACATGGAATTTGTGGAAACATTCCCTATAATAAACAAATTTTAAAAAAAATAAATAAATACAAAAAATTAAATACAAAATAAATAAATATATATATATATATATATATATATATATATATATATATATATATATATATATATATATATATATATATATATATTTTTTTTTTTTTTTTTTTTTTTTTTTTTTCCCTCTCCAGCTTCTCAGGCAAATCATATAGTTGATGTAGATGCCCATATCGGCTGTTCAGATTTACTTTACAAAAGAGAAGTGTAGGATACTTCTCTTGTTGCCTTATTTGTATTGGACTTTATTAAATGTATTTATATTAGAAACACAACATGTGTATATAACAAAGGGTAGTAGGAAACACATGGTTAAGTGTAGGGAGTAAAACTGATGGCAGTCTAAAGTTCAAGATTTTTGGAGCTCTTTGTTCAGTGGATCAGATGTTTGATGAAGCTCTGTGTCTATCTACCACCACTACTGTTTTCTGTTTATTTGTTACTGACTGTGGCGGGACACCTCTGCCTCTGTTTCACTTTATGTTGCTGGTAAATAATATGGTTGTAGTAGTAGGCTAAAGTTAAATGATTTAGTATGCACTAATTAAAGGGGCAGAGCTTTAAGAGACATTTTAGCTTTTATATTTTATAAGATATATTTTTTGTAAGAACCACAATTAATAAATATATTTCAGTGAATAACTTATTGTTCAAATCTGTATATAAATATGTACATAAAGTGTTGTAATTATATTGTAAAATGGATGGATGGATGGATGGATGGATGGATGTATGGATGGATGGACGTTTAAAACAAAACTGTTATTATTAATTAGTAAGTATACATTTTTTGAGCCTTTTTAGAGAAAATCAAATCATTCTAGTAATTTTGCAAATTGCTCGATGATGTCATGGTGACCACGCCCATAGCCACGCCCATAGCCACGCCCCAACCGCCACAGGTATCTTGGCAGTTTATGGGAAACACTGAACTCTTCACAAAATACTTGCTTCTTTTTGAGCAAGTTAGATAGCGTTGGTGTTATATCCTTTGTGGTTATTGGCGATAGACACGTAATCAATATAAATAAAAAATGTGTTTGATAAAACGTTCGATATATATATATATATATATATATTTTTTTTTTTTTTCTTTTTTTTTTCTTTGTCGGAAGAAACAGGAAGTGGCGAAGCAAGGTTGGTTGCACAAAGAAAGGCAGGAAGTGATCACTGATCAGTGGGAGGGACACGCTAAACAGCCGATTAGGTAACAGTATCAACTATCAGGTTTGGTTGCCCATCTTGTTGTGTCGGGGTTGAGTCTTTGCATGTAGCGAGAGGAGAGACTAAAGAAAAGCGCTGCAGAGAGTGATAAAACAGGAAAAGTCACCTTGACAGCTGTATGGAGTTTTTCCAAACAAACCGTAGCCAGACCAAGGCGCTGGTGATCAATAATACCAAACCTGCAGAAAATAGTTCTTCTCAGGTTTCTCTATGTTTACATTGTCACGTGTTGCACTATTTCGTTACACATTCCTTCTTTTTGCACCTACATTTTAAGAGCTTATTGTTAAGTGGTCCAATGGGATTTAAAAATGTTGTTTACATCCATTGGTTGTGTGTTTTCTGTGGTTGTGTCAACATTTCCTTTCCTTTCAGCCTTGATAGCTTATATTAGAGGAAGGTTACATTTGAAATAAAAATGTTTAATGGGTCATAAAAAATAAAAATAATAATAATAATTATCGATATCGCCCAATACAAAACATCTATATCGCAGTTTTCAGCCATATCGCCCAATCCTAGTATAAATAAATATTTATAAACAAATTAGTCATTTTTGTTGTTCGTAGGCACATGTCTAAAAATGACTAAAGCTGAATTTAAAAGTAGATGGCTCAATCAGAGCCACTGAATATGTGCTCGCTTTATATTTTGATTAGTCCACTAATCGTTAAGATAGTCGATGACTAATCGACTATCAATATAGTCGTTAATTGCAGCCCTACTGTTAACAAACCTCTCAGTAGGAAACAGCCTACTGGTGTTAAATGATGAAACTTGGCTTCAACGACAGACACAAGCATTATGCCACAGAATGCTGAAGAAGATGTGCAAACAGATTACATATGTATATATACATATATATATACATATGTATATATACATATGTATATATACATATATATATACATATGTATATATACATATATATATATATATATATATACATATATATATATATATATATATATATATATATATATATATATACATACATACATACATACATACATACATACATACATACATACATACATACATACATACATACATACATACATACATACATACATACATACATACATACATACATACATACATACATACATACATACATATATATATATATATATATATATATATATATATATATATATATATATATACATATATATATATATATATATATATATATATATATATATATATATATATATATATATATATATATATATGTGGAGGAGAATGGGTGAAATTGAATCAAGAGAAAAGTTCTGGAGCTCCAGTATGCACCATTGATTTCCTATTCTCTTGGAAACATTTAATGAGCTTAAATAGGAGCCTCGTTTGACACTGCCACAGCAAGTCACCGGGGCCTCCCAGTGAGAGGAAATCGTTGAGCGGCTGTGATGGCGAGCTAAGACGATGGTGGTGTAAGATGGAGGCAGGAAACCGGAAGGAAAGTGAAGGTTTTAATGCCAAATGTTGACACTTCTGGAGAGACTGATGTTGGGCTCTGAGAATGGTGCTTGGTTCTTAATGAAGACGAGGAAAGTAAAGGATATTGCTGGCATATTGACTTGTGTGAAACTTATTGGCTTTATAGGCACTTAGAATCATAACAGGTGTCCACTGTCATTGACAGCAGTGGGATTCAAAAGCTGCCCACTGCTTGGCGGCCATCTTGCTTCTTCAACTCAACCCTTAGTGCACTCCCCCGGCAGCAGCAGGGGGGTTATTGTCACTCCGAAGGAGTAAGTCCAGAGGTGCTCCACTGCGCTGAGCAGTTGATGAGGGGCCCCACTGGGAACCATCGGCGGTCACTTCGTGTAGCTGTCTGTCCGAATCGAGGCTTTCAATGCTCCTGATGTTTTTTGCACGTTAATGTTACAGAAAATCATCATAATAAAAGAAGCGGCTATAGGAGGGTGTTCCTCTAACTCAGGGGTCTGCAACCCACGGCTCTGCTCTGGCTCCCTTTGGCTTTGAAACAAAATGTCAATAAATAATGGCTATTTAAATTTTCTTTATTTTCTTTATATTAGTTAGTTTATTTTAACGAAACATTTATTTTGGAGATTTTAATGATCTCGTAATATAAAAATAAAACATTTTAATGTTGTAGTCGATCAAAATGTAAGTCACACCCCCTATGCAGCATCTTTTGCTGCCAAGCAATTGTATTGTTTTTAACGGTCAATCCCCGGGTAAGCTAGCAATGGACAGATCAAACAAGAGAAACATTTCTGATGAAAATAGAATATTTTTTTAGGAATTTTGCCTATCGTTCAAAATCATTATGAAAGACATGATGACGAATGGATTTTTTTTAATGCATTCTAAATATTAAATAAACGTAAATAAAAGTCTGCTTACAGCGCAGCCAATGGGACCTTGATTATTCCACCCATAAAATCCCATAAATAACCATTCATAAAGCGCCGACAATACTTTCATGACTTGAATAATAACAAGTATTAGTGATATTGTTATTATTAGCGCTAACACAGACAAACTATTTAGAGTGGCGACGTAATCACTCCCGTGTGTGCCAATTAGGGATGATGTTCATTAAGAAATTATCAATGTCGATGCCATTATCGAATCGATTCCTTATCGAATCTCTTATCGAATCCAGATAGGTTGTTGTGTGTGCACTGAGTTCTAAAAGCCGTAGATGTTATGTGACTGGGCCGGCACGCTGTTTATTTGGAGGAAAAGCGGACGTGACTGAGGACAGCATGCGGACGTTAGTTTAGTTTAGTCTTTATTTGAAGGGACAATGCACAGAAACATTAAGCTCAAAGACAGATATGTTCTGTACCAGATTATAGCTAAATAGCTAATTTCCATCTGCAGTCCCTGGCTACCTAAACGTTAAAGGATGAAGGTTTCAGGTGAGAGAGGACGCTAAAGGCACGCCCCCAGTGAGCATATAGTGCTGCTATGTGCGTTGTAAATAAAAAAAATTGCCGACAAGCACATAACCAACATGGACGAGGTGCCGCTCACTTTTGACATGCCGGTGAAGCACACTGTGGAGAAGAAAGGGACCAGCACGGTAGCGAATTGATACGCACAACGGGGCAAGAGAAGTCGGCTTTTACTGTTGTGCTAACTTGCTATGCTAATGGACAACGAGACTCACTTTGAAAATGACGAGAGGGAATCTGGCGTGTTTGATGGAGAACTTGCCCAGCTGTTCATTTTGGACACAGAAGATGAGGACTTTGATGGATTTGTGGATGAGGCTTGATCAAAAAATAATGTGAGTACATTGATAAACAACTACAACAGCTACAACTTCACACTGTACCAAAGGGTTATGTGGCCTGACTACTCGGAAACGACTGGAACGGACATCGACAACGAGACGAAGACCTTCCGATTGTGCAGGTGTGGATGGTGGAAAGTGACCACCTACAGGGGCTTACAGATTCATCAGGGGAGGAAGAAAAAGGAGAGCGAGAAGAAAGGCATACAACATCCTTGCACTGCTCCGGCAGATAAGACAAGCAGGACCCGCAGCCTGGGAGAGAACCACAGAGCTGAGGGTCCAAACATTGTTGACATGCGGATGGTAGAGGAAGAACCCCCTGAGCGGAGCAATACCCCCCTGGCATGTGAGCATGCCGAAGATAGACCTGCCAGCCCCCCAATCACCCAGCAAACAGAAAAGAGGGAAAAAGGAAGAAAGTGCACCATCAAGTAGCCTAGAGCAAGTGATGTGAAGACATGGCAGAAACTGGACTCAGACCTCAGTCTACTGCTGGAGCACTCGCTACGTGGTAAAGTGAATAAGAAACTCAACCTTCTTGGGGACATCCTGTACGAGGAGTGCAAAGCTAGATTCAGTAGCCTCACCAAGAAGCAGCACAATCTCCCCCCAAGAAAGGGCAGGTGGGAGGCCGAGATTGACGCCCTGGTGCAAGATCGGCGCCAGCTCCGCAGGAGATGGAGGAAAGCATCGGCAGATGAGAGAGAAGGCCTGAAGGTGTTATGGGACGAGGTGAGACAGAAGCTGGACAGCATGCGAAGAGCAGAACGAATTTGCAGACGCAGGAAAAGAAAGGAGAACGAAAGAGCTAGCTTCATGAGGAATCCTTTCAAGCATGCCTGTCAGCTTCTGGAGGAGAAAAGAAGCGGGAAACTGGAAGCCACCAAGGAGGAGCTTGAGCAGTACATCAAGGGCCAATACAGCAACTCAAAGAGGAACGATCCGTTAGGCTCACCAGGATACGTTCCTCCTCCACCTCCTCCAACCACGCAGTTTGACAGCTCCCCTCCTTGGCTGAGCGAGGTAAGAGCAGTCGTCAAGAAAGCGAGGTCAGCATCAGCTCCTGGAATCCCCTACAAGCTATACAAGAACTTCCCTCAAGTGCTGAAATGCTTGTGGAAGCTAATGAGCACAGCATGGAAGAATCTACTCATTCCGTCGGAGTGGCAGAGAGCTGTGGCGGTGGTTATTCCAAAAGACCAGGAGTCCCATAACATCAGACAATTCAGGAGCATTGCTCTGTTGAATGTCGAGGGAAAGATCTTCTTTACAGTCATGGCCAAGAGACTAACATCTTACCTCACAGAGAATGGCTATATTGACACCAGCTGCCAGAAAGCAGGAGTACCAGGTTTTCCAGGACACGTGGAGCATTCTTCAATGATTTGGGGACAGATCCAGAGGGCCAAGCAGGAGAAGAGCGACCTCCACGTAGTGTGGCTTGACCTTGCCAACGCTTATGGTTATGTCCCTCCCAAACTCAACCAGTTTGCATTGGAGCTCTTCCACGTCCCTATTTCCATCATCAACCTGGTAACCAGCTACTTCAGGGACTTCCAGACGTGTTTCAGCCTCCAGGATTTTACAACAGCATGGCAGCGTCTGGAAGTAGGCATCGCCATGGGGTGATCCATCTCCCCAGTCCTCTTTGTCGCAGCTTTTGAAATCATCCTCCGCGGAGCCCGTCAGACCGTAGGAGGAATACGGCTGCAGACAGGGCAGAGGCTTCCACCACTCCGAAGCTACATGGATGATGTCACTGTGGTACTGCAAACAGCCCCATGCACGAGAAGGTGTCTGAAGAGGCTGCATGAGCTAGTGACATGGGCACGGATGAAGATAAAACCCTCCAAGTCACGAAGCCTCTCCTTGCGCAAAGGCACCAGGAACGACAATGCCATCTTTGTTGCAGGAGGTGAGTAAATCCCTCTACTGGTCAACCAGTCCATCCAAAGCCTAGGGAGGCAGGACAATGCGGACCTGTCGGACAAGCACACAGGCAAGGCAGCACGGAAACAACTCTCAGAAGGCGTAGCGAGTATCAACAAGAGCCAGCTCCCTGGAAAGTACAAGTTGTGGTGCTACAACTTCACACTGTACCGAAGGGTTATGTGGCCACTGAATATGTGCGAGATTCCATCCTCAACAGCCAACGGGTTGGACAGACTAGCCAACTCTTACATCCGAAAGTGGCTGGGCCTACCGCGTAGCTTCTCTGACACTGGCTTATTTGGGGCAACTTCGCTGCATCTGCCGAACCAGTCCATCACCCTGGGCTATAAGCAGGAGAAGGCCAGATTGGTTCTTGAGCTGGAAGAATCCTCAGATCCTACAGTGAGGAATGCGCGCGTACCCACCCGAACAGGCTGGAAGTGGCAAGCAGAGCCAGAGGTCGCCAAGGCCATTGGCAGGCTCCAACACCAGGAGATAGTTGGCAGGGTGCAAGTAGGGGGAGCGGGGCTTGGCTGGGGAGATTCTCCACGCCTCTGGTCCAAGGCCACAAAGAGGGAACGCAGAGTCATGGTCGTGGAAGAGGTCTCAAGGGCGAACAAAGAGCAATATACCATCAAGGCCGTGTCTCAAGGTCGCCAAGAGAGATGGACCACTTGGGAAGGTACCATCAGCAGACCCATCAGCTGGGCCGACCTATGGAAGATGCCACAAGCCAGGCTCAGCTTCCTCCTCAGGGCAACCTATGACACACCTTGCCATGCCCTAGAAACCTCCACCAGTGGTTTGGCCAGGAGGAGAGCTGTCCCCTGTGCGGTGCTCTCAACGCCAGCCTGTAGCACTTGCTATCAGGCTGCAAGATCGCGCTGACACAGGGTCGCTACAGATGGCAGCATGATCAAGTCCTGATGAAACTGGCCGAAGTCCTGGAGAGCAGTAGACAAGAGGCCAACAGTTAGTTCATAGCCAAGCAGCTTCCTGTCATGTTTGTGAGGCCAGGAGAAGGCAAAGGAGACACCAGCCGACGAGGCCCCCGCAGTGTCGTCTCTCTGGCAGGGGACTAGAGTATGAGGGCTGACATCGGCAAACTGTCAGGCTTGTCCCTGACAGTTTGGTCAAGTTTTAGTTTTTTATCTGTGTTTGTTTTATTTCCTGTCAGCACTCTGATTTTGGTTCAGTTTCCTGTTTCTCTATGAGTGTTGTCCCCTCAGCTGTAGCTGATTGGCACCTGGCCACACCTGGTGTCAAATAGGCCAGCTGCTATTTGAACCTGCCTTCCCATCCAGTCTGTGCTGGATTATTGTCATGAATACTTGTAGCTTCTACCTGTCACTACTACCTGTCATAATACTTGTTGTTGTAGCTCTGTTTACTTTTGTCCAGTCTGCTCATGTCATAGTTCCTTCGTGTCACAGTAAGTGTTTTTGTTTCTTGTCCTCAGTTAGCCTTTGTGTTATTTTAGTTCATACCCAAGTTTCTTCTCCGCCTTGTGCGCGCCTTTTGTTGTTGTTTTTTGCTATAGTGTTTAATTAAATCATGTTTTCCTGTATAATGCCTGCCGTCTCTGCATCTTGGGGTTCGTCACCAACAAACTCTGACACAAACAGCTCCAGGTCACCCGTGAAATCACCACCACTTCACTCTGCCCAGACATCGTGCTGTGGTCTGCTGTTACCAAGTCTGCCATGCTGATTGAGGTCACCATCCCCTGGGAGGAGGGAATCCAGGCAGCCTACGAGCGCAAAGCAGCCAAGAATGCAGATCTGGCCCTGTGTAAGTGGGCTGTCTGGGTTTCGTCGGTACATCAACAACAAGGCTGCTCCGAGATGTGGGAACGACTGGGGCTAAGCTCCAAAGGGAAACCAAGGCCCTTGCAGAGGAAGCAGAAAAGGGAAGCTTCTGGTTATGGCTGAGGAGGAGGGATAAGTACTGGGGGTCGAGGCAATAAGATGTGTCGGCTGCAGGGGGTGGCAGGGAGACGTCCCTACCACCGCTCCGCCACCAGGAGGCGTTCCGGGGTTAAAGAGAGCGAAATTCCAATGAGCGGTGGTCCCCGGCTGATGACCCTGCAGCTGTAGGAGGCGTGTCAGGCATACTTGCCCAGCAGAAACAACACCATATCTGTACAATCAATCTTCAATAAAGTGCAACCAAACTCAGCTTTGCTTCTGCTGCCTTTTTAAAACAGCGTCCATGCATGCTAGCGTATGTTTTAAGCTAGCGTATGTTTTAAGCTAGCGTATGTTTGACCATGCCTGCGCCCAAAAATATGCTGCGCCTAATTTATGCGTTAAATACAGAAATAGCACCCGTAACTGACACGGCGCCTTTTAATACGGTGCGCCCTATGGTCGCGAAAATATGGTATAGTGGCTTCGATAACGAGAACCGGTTCTCAAAAAGGGATTCGAATCCATGGAATCGTTTTTTTTCGTATAGAAGCATCGGGACAACCGGTTTTCGAACATCATCCCTAGTGCCAATGTTTACATTTTTGAGTGGTCTGCTGCTTTCTCCCTTCCCTGCTCCCTGTAAGTTTATTGTAGATCATAAATCATGCCTCTCACCTGGAAAGTAGATGGCTGAGCATATAATCCGACAACTTGGGACACTTTGACAGCCGTTTAGGACCTGGAACTGGCGAGAACGACACGAAAAGCACTTGTTCCCCGCGCTCTCCGTTTATTATGAGACATTCTTCATTTAAACGAGAATATATGAACATCCTAGCAGTCAGCATCCTAATGACAGCAGACCTTGTACAGTAAGTGATGTTTTATTATGTTTGTTGGCTCTCATATAGTCTGCAGAAATCAATGATGAAGAGAAAAAAGCAAACATTGTTGAAATTAATGCGCCGCGTATGCTTAAAATGATCAAAATAGGTAATTAAATGTTATTATGAATGTTACTACATGACATATATACTTACATCATGTATATATTACATGTTATGAATGATACTACGTTATAGGGCTGGGCGATATGGACGAAAATGGATAGCTTTATATTTTCTTACTTAAACTTGATATTCGATATATATCTCGATATATTTTCCGGTGAAAGTATACATACAAAGATATAAAATTTTTTGCGAGATTCACTGAAATTTAACTGAATGACAACTGTACTCTAAACGGTCAGTGGCACTTTTATTAACCCAGTTAGTCAAGATGGGTATTAACAGCACAGAAAATAAACTGTTTAAGTAGCACAGAATTACATAACATAAATAAAATAGAAAAATATTTATACGTAAAATAAATAACAGTTGTGCAAATAATACAACATGTATCAAACTCAGATAAATAATTTTGCAGGCAGGCACTTTTTTAATTCCCAGTCGACGATGTAATGTTTTGCTCTAATCTTAACCAATCGTGACTCATCATTGTAAACAACTAACCAATCACGGATGTTCTTATAAATGCAAGCACGTCTTAGAAGGAGGAAGGGGAGGGGTTTAGTAGCCCATGAGAGGGAGTGGGGAGCGGGGGAGAATCAAGGAACACAACAAATAAGCGGTGTTTGGTCATTTTATCGTGAAATAAATCATATCGATATTACGATATTTTCTTAATTCATATCTTGTTTAAAAATCTATAGATATATCTTACAAACTTGATATATCGCCCAGCCCTACTACATTGCATATATACTTACATCATGTATATATTACATGTTATTATGAATGTTATTAAATGACATATATACTTACATCATGTATATATTACATGTTATTATAAATGATACAACATGACATGTATACTTACATCATGTATATATTACATGTTATTATATATGTTACTACATTACATATATACTTACATCATGTATATTACATATTATAAATGTTACTATATTACATATATACTTTCATCATGTATATGTTCAAGTTATTATGAATGTTACTACATTACATATATACTTACATCATGTATATATTACATGTTATTATAAATTTTACTACATGACATATATACTTACATCATGTATATATCATATTATAAATGTTACTACATTACATATATACTTACACCATGTATATTACATATTATAAATATTACTACATTACATATATACTTTCATCATGTATATTTTCATGTTATTATAAATGTTACTACATTACATATATACTTGCATCATGTATATATTACATGATATTATGAATGTTACTACATTACATATATACTTACATCATGTACAGTATATTTTGCATATTATTACAAATGTTACTACATGACATATATACTTACATCATGTATATAAAACCTAATGGAGGTGTTTGGATGTTTCTCTACAGGCAGAATCGAATGGCTCCTATAGGCTCCATTGTAAGCAAACTTTTGATCGCATTTATTTAATATTCAGAATGCATAAATTTAAAAAATCCATCCATCGCCATGTTTTTCATAATGATTGTGAACGATAGGTAAAATTCCAAAAAAATTGCAGTTCCCCTTTAGTATGTGGGGAGAAAATAGCAAACAACAACAAAAAATCAAATGTTGAAAGACATTTCCAGAACAAACAATACCCAGCTGGAGATGAGCGAAAAAGGGCATTTTTGGAACTGCTGCGGAAAGCTGATCAGAGCAAAAAATACTTAGTGAGTCATTCTCTGTCTAGTGTTTGATTTCATCAACACTATAGCATGAGTGAAATGAAACTATAAGGGGCGATATCGTCATTTTAGGGATCAGAGTTTGCTGTTCCGGGTGGGTTTTATTTCGTGGGAAAGGGGCTTGAATGGGGCTTTGTATGCTCAAGGTGGGCGACCCCTGCTCTTACTTAATGTTGATGTGTATGAAAATGTTGCAAGCAAAGGGAACTGGAGACAGATAAAAGTACTGAGACATACTACTTAAAGGCCTACTGAAACCCACTACTACCGACCACGCAGTCTGATAGTTTATATATCAATGATGAAATCTTAACATTGCAACACATGCCAATACGGCCGGGTTAACTTATAAAGTGACATTTAAAACTTCCCGGGAAATATCCGGCTGAAACGTCGCGGTATGATGACGTATTCGCGTGACGAAGTCAGAGTAACGGAAGTTATGGTACCCGTAGAATCCTATACAAAAAGCTCTGTTTTCATTTCATAATTCCACAGTATTTTGGACATCTTTTGCAATTTGTTTAATGAACAATGAAGGCTGCAAAGAAGACAGTTGTAGGTGGGATCTGTGTATTAGCAGCGGACTACAGCAACACAACCAGGAGGACTTTGTTGGAGCGCTAGCCGCGCTAGCCGCCGACCTCACCTTGACTTCCTACGTCTCCGGGCCGCCAAACGCATCGGGTGAAGTCCTTCGTCCTTCTGCCGATCACTGGAACGCAGGTGAGCACGGGTGTTGATGAGTAGATGAGGGCTGGCTGGCGTAGGTGGAGAGCTAATGTTTTTAGCATAGCTCTGTGAGGTCCCGTTGCTAAGTTGCTAAGTTAGCTTCAATGGCGTCGTTAGCACAGCATTGTTAACCTTCGCCAGCCTGGAAAGCATTAACCGTGTATTTACATGTACACGGTTTAATAGTATTGTTGATTTTCTATCTATCCTTCCAGTCAGGGGTTTATTTTTTTGTTTCTATATGCAGTTAAAGCACAATGTTATCACGTTAGCTCGTAGCTAAAGCGTTTCGCCGATGTATTGTCGTGGAGATAAAAGGCACTGAATGTCCATTTCGCGTTCTCGACTCTCATTTTCAAGAGGATATAGTATCCGAGGTGGTTTAAAATACAAAACCGTGATCCACAATAAAAAAAGGAGAGTGTGGAATCCAATGAGCCAGCTTGTACCTAAGTTACGGTCAGAGCGAAAAAAATACGTCCATCACTGTCTCTCAAGTCCTTCACTGTAACGTTCCTCATCTACGAATCTTTCATCCTCGCTCAAATTAATGGGGTAATCATCACCGAATCTCTCTCGCTCCATTGTAAACAATGGGGAATTGTGAGGAATACTAGCTCCTGTGACGCCACGCTACTTCCGGTACAGGGAAGGCTTTTTTTTATCAGCGAGCAAAAGTTGCGAACTTTATCGTCGATTTTCTCTACTAAATCCTTTCAGCAAAAATATGGCAATATCGCGAAATGATCAAGTATGACACATAGAATGGATCTGCTATTCCCGTTTAAATTTAAAAAAATCATTTCAGTAGGCCTTAAAAAGTTATATATTATAATAATAATAATAATAATGGATTAGATTTTGTATCGCGCTTTTCTATTGTTACCGTATTTTCCGCACCATAAGCCGCACCTAAAAACCACAATTTTTGTCAAAAGCAGACAGTGCGGCTAATAACCCGGTGCGCCTTATATATGGATTAATATTCATATTTATTTTCATAAGGTTTAGGTCTCGCAACTACGGTAAACAGTCGCCATCTTTTTTCCCCGTAAAAGAGGAAGCGCTTCTTCTTCTACGGTAAGCAACCGCCCCCATAGAAGAGGAAGCGCTTCTTCTTCTACTGTAAGCAACCGCCAAGGTGAGCACCCGCCCCCGGAGAAGAAGAAGCTCGCGGATATTTAATTTCATTTGTTTTTCTGTAAAGACAACAAAATGTCTCCTACTAAGAGACACGCGTACAAGGTTCCACTGACTTTTGATATTCATGTGAACCGCACTGTGGATACAACGGGAACACGTACGGTGAATATTCGCACCACAGGGAATGAGAAGTCGTCCTACTGTGGTTCTAGCTTGCCATGCTAACGGCCAGAAACTTCCACCCACGGTGATATTCAAAAGGAAGACCTTGCCAAAAGAGAACTTTCCAGCCGGCGTCATCATAAAAGCTAACTCGAAGGGATGGATGGCTGAAGAAAAGATGAGCGAGTGGTTGATAGACGTTTACGCGAAGACACCGGGTGACTTTTTTCACGCAGCGCCGTTCCTGTTGATCTACGACTGCATGCGCGTCCACATCACAGATGGTGTCAAAAAACAAGTGAAGCACACCGAAGAAGAATAATTCGAGGGATTTGTAGATGAGTAATAACTTCAGAAAGTGAGCTTTAAATGTTTATTTTGTGTGTTGTGTGACACTAACGTATGAGCAACGTTGAGTTATTGATGTTGCTATTGCTCTGCACTATTTTGAGTGTTACTATTTTTGTGATTGCACATTTGCACATTACATTTTGGGAGTGAACAGAGTTGTTAGAACGCTGGTTTGTAATATATTATTAAATTTTTACTGACCTATCTGACTGTTTTGTTGACATTCCCTTTAGCGTAGCGTAGGTGCGGCTAATAGCACGGGGCGGCTAACAGGTAAACAAAGTTTTGAAATATGCCGTTCATTAAACGTGCGGCTAATAACACGGGGCGCCTTATGGTGCGGAAAATACGGTATATACTCAAAGCGCTCACAGAGAAGTGGGAACCCATCATTCATTCACACCTGGTGGTGGTAAGCTACATTTGTAGCCACAGCTGCCCTGGGGTAGACTGACAGAAGCGAGGCTGCCAGTTTGTGCCTACGGCCCCTCCGACCACCACCTAGCATTCATTCATCATTCATTCACCAGTGTGAGCGGCACCGGGGGCAAGGGTGAAGTGTCCTGCCCAAGGACACAACGGCAGCGATTTGGATGTCAAGAGGCGGGGAGCGAACCTGCAACCCTCAGGCTTCTGGCACGGCCGCTCTACCCACTACGCCATTCCGCGTATAGCTATTTTCACACATTTGTGTTGTCTTAAAATGTGTATTTAAAGCCTATTGTCCTAAATTCAGTTTTAATGGTGGATATTTAGACAGTTTAAAAGTCATTTTAGCCGACCCTAGTGGGAACGCGCCATCAGTGTTAATTTTGCTAACTAAAAATGTTTTAAATTTTCCCCTGACTAAAACAGGTCTTGTTTCGAATTTTGTTTTTGAGATGCTCTGCAATAACCTTCATAAAAGCGGTTTCAATACAACTTCAAAGGTGTGTTATCTTTTATACTTTATATTTTAGTCGACAAAATTTACTTAAGCTAGACTAAAAATAAATCAATTTAGATGACTGAAAATAAAATACATTTTCTTCCAAAGACTGACTAAAACTAAATTAAAAACTGCGGTCAAAAATCAACACTGTTGACCCTAAGGCAAACATTTTTATTTACCAAAATCAACACTGCACGCCTTTTTGGTATGCGTATGATGTGGCACAAATTTTAAATCGTAAATCCAAAATGTCCCAGTATTGTTGTTGAAGGAAAAGTCCTATCGGTTATTAGATTGGAGGCATTTTTAGCTACCCTGTGGTTTACTAGAGGCTCACAAAAAAAACATTTTGCCGAGCGACGCTTGTCTTGTCAAACTTCATTTTTTTAAACTGATGTTTTACGCATAATTGCTGTTGGCAAATATTGAACGGTGGATATTTCTGGGGCCCCGCATGCGAGCTCCTAACGTTGTCAAACACACTTGGTGATTTGGAGCAGTGCAGCAACATTCCAGTGGTGTCTGGTTTTTGTATCAGGAGCCTTCAGACCGTGAGTTAACTTAGCAGTCTGGCTTTGTGCAACATTCAAGTATCTAAGTAGACCAGGAAACCGGAAGCAACAACGCACCTTGGGTAATCAAAAGTGTACATTCTGCTCTTTTGCTTCTCAATATATTGTTTAATTCAAATACTAATTGAATGAAACTCGGCCAGACACCTTCTCAATTTTCACATTATTTATGGATAAACTAACTTCTACCTTTCCTTTATTACTGAATACCATAAATTTAGTATTTTCCTGATTTAAAGATAATTTATTTACATCAAACCACTATTTTAGTTTAACCATTTCCTCTTCAATATTATCAGCTAAGATTTTCAAGTCATCTCCTGAACAGTATAAATTTGTATCGTCTGTGAATAATACATACTGTAAAATTTTTGAAAACTCACAACTATCATTTATATATAAAATAAAAAGTTTGGGTCCTAAAATCAAACCTTGTGGAATTCCACATTCAATATTCATACATTCTGACCTGTAATTATCAATCTCAACATATTGCTGTCATTGTTGTAAATAGCTGGTTAACCAGTCCAGTGCAACTTCTCTAATTCCATAAGTATATAATTTAGAAATGAGAATTTGATGATCTATAGTGTCGAATGCCTTCTTTAAGTCAATGAACACTCCTATTGTGTATTTATTTTTGATCAATTGCAGTGGTAATCTCTTCAATAATTTTCATGATGGCAAAGCCTGTAGACCTATTTGATCGAAATCCATACTGATTTTCATTTAATAATTTATATTTTTCAAAAAAGCAGTCTAATTTATTAACAAACAGTTTTTCAAGAACTTTTGAAAATTGAGATAGGAGAGATACTGGTCTATAATTACTAAAAGTATGTTTATCTCCAGTTTTAAAGAACGGTATGACCTTAGCTGTTTTCATACTGTCTGGGAAAACTCCTACTTTAAAAGAACAATTCATTATATAATGTAATGGTTTTCAATGATGCAATCAATTGTGTTTATTATTTTCATGTCAATACCCTCACTGTCTGTTGAGGTCCTGTTTTTTTTGTTTATAAACCACAGATAATTAATTTTCAGTCACTTCACTAAGAAACATTGACTGCATAACCCTATTTTCCCTTTTCCAGAGACACGCTGATTGATCATTAGCTCTTGGTATTTTGTTTGCTAAGCTAGGTCCTACATTTACAAAGAATTTATTTAATTCATTGACAATTTCATCTTTGTTTTCAATTAACATTATATTTTTTTAAATATCTAGGTAGTTATGTTCACCTTGTCTTAATCCCTATTGCTTTATTCAAAATATTCCAGGCAGCCTTTATGTTATTTTTTTATTTTCATGCAACATTCTTTTGTTATATTCCCTTTTTGCGTGTCTCAATATATTGGTCAACTTGTTTTTGTAGTTCTTATAGCGTTTTTTCAGCATTCTCTGTTCTTGATTTGATAAACTCCTTATAAAGTCTATTTTTCTTTTTACATGCATTTTTCAAACTGTTTGTCATCCAAGTTGCATTATTTTGCCTTTGTTTAGATCTGCATGGCACCTCAGGACAATGCTTGTTATACAGAGTTATATAATGTTTAAGAAAATAATCATAGGCAGTGTTTGTATTGTCTGTGTACACCTCTTTCCACTCTTGTTTTAATAGTTAATTCCTGAACTTGTTAATATAATTGACACTTATTTTCCTCTTAAATATTTGATGGTATGTTCTTTTAAGCAATTGATAGTAAAATATTGCAAATATAGGCAGATGATCACTTATGTCATTTATCACTAACCCAGTAGTAATGAGATTCCCTAAATCATTTGGAAAGATATTGTCTATTAAGGTTGCACTCGTTGTGGTTATTCTGCTAGGCTTTGTAATTAAAGGCCTACTGAAACCCACTACTACCGACCACGCAGTCTGATAGTATATATATCAATGATGAAATCCTAACATTGCAACACATGCCAATACAGCCGGGTTAACTTATAAAGTGCAATTTAAAATTTCCCGCTAAACTTCCGGTTGAAAACGTCTATATATGATGACTTATGCGTGTGACGTCAATCGTTGAACCGGAAGTATTGGTACCCCATTGAATCCAATACAAAAAAGCTCTGTTTTCATCTCAAAATTCCACAGTATTCTGGACATCTGTGTTGGTGAATCTTTTGCAATTTGTTTAATGAACAATGAAGACTGCAAAGAAGAAAGTTGTAGGTGGGATCGGAGTAATAGCGGCTGGCTGTAACAACACAACCAGGAGGACTTTGACTAGTGTTATGAGAGTAGCGTATGTGTGTGTGTGGCCCTTTAATAGGTGAGTGACGTCAGTGAGTGTGTGGGCGAGAGAAGAGAGGGAGCGGTAGCGTGAGTGCGGGCGGGGACTAGTTTGTTTTGTGTTGGATTGGCTGTGTGCAAGCAATCAATAAAGCAAGAGATGTAACTAATCGCCGGACTCATCATTCACCCTAAAATCGTCCGCTGTGGAGACCCACTGCCGGGTAAAGTGAAGGGTGTTGCCCCGAGCATACATCGGCCCTGGAGAGGTGTCTCCCTTGCGCTCTTTGACTACGGTCTGGGAGCAGGAAGCAGGAAAGGTGCAACACTTGGATAGCAGACGTGCTAGCCGGCGCTGGCCGCCGACCGCACGGATGATCGGGTGAAGTCCTTCGTCCTTCCGTCAAACGCTGGAACGCAGGTGAGCACAGGAGTTGATGAGCAGATGAGGGCTGGCGTAGGTGGAGCGCTAATGTTTTTATCATAGCTCTGTAAGGTCCCGTTGCTAAGTTAGCTTCAATGGCGTCGTTAGCAACAGCATTGTTAAGCTTTGCCAAGCTGGGAATTATTACCCGTGTAGTTACATGTCCATGGTTTAATAGTATTGTTGATCTTCTGTCTATCCTTCCAGTCAGGGATTTATTTATTTTGTTTGTATCTGCATTTGAGCCCGATGCTATCACGTTAGCTCAGTAGCTAAAGAGCTTCGCCGATGTATTGTCGTGGAGATAAAAGTCACTGTGAATGTCCATTTCACGTTCTCGACTCTCATTTTCAAGAGGATATAGTATCCGAGGTGGTTTGAAATACAAATCCGTGACCCACAATAGAAAAAGGAGAAAATGTGGAATCCAATGAACCCTTGTACCTAAGTTACGGTCAGAGCGAAAAAAGATACGTCCTGCACTGCACTGTAGTCCTTCACTCTCACTTTCCTCATCCACGAATCTTTCATCCTCGCTCAAATTAATGGGGTAATCGTCGCTTTCTCGGTCCGAATCTCTCTTGCTGCATTGTAAACAATGGGAAAATGTGAGGAGTCCTTCCTCCGGTGACGTCACGCTACTTCCGGTATAGGCAAGGCTTTTTTTTTTATCAGCGACCAAAAGTTGCGACCTTTATCGTTGTTGTTCTCTACTAAATCCTTTCAGCAAAAATATGGCAATATCGCGAAATGATCAAGTATGACACATAGAATGGATCTGCTATCCCCGTTTGAATAAAAAAAATTCATTTCAGTAGGCCTTTAATGGGTACAGCCCTTTTTCATATAATATCGCTAAAAAATCTGAGGATTCTTTATGTCAATCTACCTTTAGAAGATCAATATTATAATCTTGACAAATTACGAGAGTTCTTTTTTTTATGAAACCATGAAGGTTTCCACTTTTGATCCTGGTTTTCTATATACACATGCGACAACAATGTTTCTGTTTTGTTGTAATTCTATCTCAACAGCTACAAACTCCATTAAATCATTTATGGCCATTGTCATACATGCATTTTAGTTCATTACATATAGAAAGGGCCACCCTCCCTCCAGTCCTATTGGCTCTGCTAGTGACATACAGATCATAGCCCTTTAACTTCAGATCAACCTCCTTGCCTTTCTTTATCAATGTTTCAGATAAAGCAATTAACTTAAATCTACCTTTAAAGGCCTACTGAAAGCCACTACTACCGACCACGCAGTCTGATAGTTTATATATCAATGATGAAATCTTAACATTATAACACATGCCAATACGGCCGGGTTAACTTATAAAGTGACATTTTAAATTTGCCGCTAAACTTCCGGTTCGAAACGCCTCTGAGGATGACGTATGCGCGTGACGTAGACCGGGGAACACGGGTATGCCTTCCACATTGAAGCCGATACGAAAAAGCTCTGTTTTCATTTCATAATTCCACAGTATTCTGGACATCTGCGTTCGTGAATCTGTTTCAATCATGTTCATTGCATTATGGAGAAGGAAGCCGGGCAAGCAAAGAAGAAAGTTGTCGGTGCGAAATGGACGTATTTTTCGAACGTAGTCAGCCACAACAGTACACAGCCGGCGCTTCTTTGTTTACATTCCCGAAAGATGCAGTCAAGATGGAAGAACTCGGATAACAGAGACTCTAACCAGGAGGACTTTTGATTTGGATACACAGACGCCTGTAGAGAACTGGGACAACACAGACTCTTACCAGGATTACTTTGATTTGGATGACAAAGACGCAGACGTGCTACTGTGAGTATGCAGCTTTGGCTTTTTTTTGCGTATGTACGTAACTTTTTTTTAAATATATAAGCTTTATGAACCTTGGGTTAGGTGAACGGTCTTTTGGGCTGAGTGATTGTGTGTGTTGATCATGTGTTTGAATTGTATTGGCATGTTCTATGGAGCTAGGAGCTAGCAGAGGAGCTAGGAGCTAGCATAACACGTACCGTACCGTACGTGCGCGTCACGTACGTAACTTTTTAAAAATATATAAGCTTTATGAACCTTGGGTTAGGTGAACGGTCTTTTGGGCTGAGTGATTGTGTGTGTTGATCAGGTGTTTGAATTGTATTGGCGTGTTCTATGGAGCTAGGAGCTAGCAGAGGAGCTAGGAGCTAGCATAACAAACACGCAGGTGTTATTATGCAGGATTAATTTGTGGCATATTAAATATAAGCCTGGTTGTGTTGTGGCTAATAGAGTATATATATGTCTTGTGTTTATTTACTGTTGTAGTCATTCCCAGCTGAATATCAGGTACCGTGAGTATGCAGCCTTGGCTGCTAAACATTCGATAACTTGACCGTATGTGCGCGTCACGTACGTAACTTTTTAAAAATATATAAGCTTTATGAACCTTGGGTTAGGTAAACGGTCTTTTGGGCTGAGTGATTGTGTGTGTTGATCAGGTGTTTGAATTGTATTGGCGTGTTCTATGGAGCTAGGAGCTAGCAGAGGAGCTAGGAGCTAGCATAACAAACACGCAGGTGTTTTTATGCAGGATTAATTTGTGGCATATTAAATATAAGCCTGGTTGTGTTGTGGCTAATAGAGTATATATATGTCTTGTGTTTATTTACTGTTGTAGTCATTCCCAGCTGAATATCAGGTCCCACCCGCCTCTCACAGCATCTTCCCTATCTGAATAGCTTCAACTCCCCACTAGTCCTTCACTTGCACTTTACTCATCCACAAATCTTTCATCCTCGCTCAAATTAATGGGGAAATTGTCGCTTTCTCGGTCCGAATCTCTCTCACTTCATGCGGCCATCATTGTAAACAATAGGGAACTTTGCGTATATGTTCAACTGACTACGTCACGCTACTTCCGGTAGGTGCAAGCCTTTTTTTTATCAGATACCAAAAGTTGCAATCTTTATCGTCGTTGTTCTATACCAGGGGTGTCAAAGTCAAATGGACGGAGGGCCAAATAAAAAATTTAGCTACAAGCCGAGGGCCGGACTGTTCGAATGTTCATTGAAAAATTTTTAAATGACGCATATAGTCTAGTGAACCTAATTGAACCTACTGAAAACCTAACAAATATATTCCAATATGATCAGATAAATAAAGCAATATTTTCTTATGGCTCTGTCAGTAATCTTTAATTTTCAACAGACACAAAAGACAAATTTCCTTTATATAAAAATCCCCATAACATGAACATTAAATGAAAGAAACCGGTATTCAAGGCACCATCAGTAGCCTATATTTTCTATTTTAGCAAAAGTGGGCTAAATTTACTTCAAAGAAAAAAACAATAATAGCAATTTTCTATCATCCACTCAACTGAAATATTTTTAAAATATAATTAAATTGAAATACAATAAAATAAAGTGCAAAAATCTATAAATCAAAAACAACACTTTGTTTAAGGAGAAGTAACATGCAGTGAAAACAAATATTAAACTTTAACTTTTAAACTTGAATTGAGTAAAAACTCTAAATATGTGATTGCACAGTAATGTTCACATTAAACCCCCCTCCTCCCTCCGTGGGAGGGAGGCGAGTTGGGTGCCCGAAACCCCCCGCTGGTTTCGGCCCGCCCCTTGGCGCGCGTGGCACGGCGGGCTCCGCGACCCGACGGCTGGCCCTCGTGGCTTGACGGCGGGCGCGTCCCAACGGGCCGCGCGTAGGGGTCAAACGCAGAAGTCTCAGGGCCTCGTGGTGAGGGGGTGGCCTGCGGGTTTCGGCCCGCTTGACCCCCCCGCTCCGCTTGGCGCGCGCGGCACATGACGGGTTCCGCCACCGACGCTCGGGCTGCAGCCCGACGGTGGTGCGGGCCCGGCGGTGACGCGCGGTTTGGGGAAACAAAGCAGAAGTCTCAGGGCCTCGGGGCCGGGTTTCGGCCCGCCCCCTTGGCGCGCGTGGCACGGCGGGCTCCGCGACTGACGGCCGGGCTGCAGCCCTTCGGCCGGCAGGCGCGTCCCGGCGGGCCGCTCGCCCCCTTTCGGAACCTTGGACCGGCATCCGCTTGTTGCGTGTAAAAGATCTGCGGTCTGCGGGCCGGTTCTAATAATAAATCAAGATCATCCCAAGGGCCGTAAAAAACCTTCTCGCGGGCCGGATATGGCCCGCGGGCCTTGACTCTGACATATGTGTTCTATACTAAATCCTTTCAGCAAAAATATGGCAATATCGCGAAATGATCAAGTATGACACATAGAATAGATCTGCTATCCCCGTTTAAATAAAAAAAATTCATTTCAGTAGGCCTTTAAGTGACTGCAAAAAATTTTTGCTTTTAAAAAAGTGTTTTGGTAGACTTCTACAATTGAAATGAATCAAAGAAAATGTATTTTCTGTGTGTACATCATCAAGTGGTTCCTCAGTATAATACTGTCACAGTTGTGACCAAAATGATCACGGTTATGATTATGATCACAAAACTATTGAATGTTCTCAAAAAGTACTTATACACACAGCAAGATCTTTTAACAAAGTTTAATTGAAAAAGACAGATAGGCACACAATATACTATATAAGGCAGTAATAATCTTGTCTCAAATATTCTACTTGGCACTTGATTTTTTTAAAAATCTGGCATATTTTCCCATTGAAAAGAGGACAAAAACAAAAAACATATTCAACATTTTTTCACAATTAATTATTTGGTTTCAAGTTATGTTGTTGAAAATAGTTTGTGCGACAAATAGGTTTAGCGTTCTGGATGTTCATGAGAGGGACTAACTCGAGGCCGATGGTTAAAAAGTGCACAGCTTTTTAAATATTTTTTTCAAAAACAATAATCCATGGAAATCAATGTTTTCTATATTGACCAAGTCAATGCTAATAACCTTAAGCCAAAAATTAAACATTGCATTTTGTGTTTATTTCATTGAAGAAAAAAAAATTATCAATTAGGGGTAAAATTCTTGAAACTATTATACATACAGTATATACATATATATATTATTTCAAATATCTAATTTTCTAATTATTGGATATTTGTTTTAATGCTTTTATGAGGTCGTCTGTTTTGGTACCCTAGGGAAAAAAGTGTAATAAACTTTCAATCAAACAGTCACAGTAATACTTCAATGGTTGGATTACCATGTCACAAAATCATGTCAGTATCACACTGCACACAATAACATGCTAAATATGAGAAAGGGGAAAACCTAATAGTCACATTTGGCGGATATTTATCTGGGAAAAGTGCTTCAGCTCTCCGTGGTAGCTTCAACACCAGCATGTACACAACACAACAGTTCCTAGCTTCAAATATAGCCCGCGGAGAAGCGGTCATTACGGAAACAGAACGCCGCATTTGGTAATTGCACCATGCTTTTTACACCCTCTGTGAAATTGCTTCTCCAAAATATATTCACCCGCACTTTAGCCATCGCTCCTTATCTGCCTCTCCTCTTGTCTCCCTGTTGAGAGCCGGTCATTTTGACAGGCTGACTGTCTCTCCTGATACAATAACCACTGTCCAGTTGTATCCGAGCATTAATGAGACAAAGTCATCAGCCGGAGCAGGGAAGGCAGCATGGCCAACCACCAGCTGCTTTTATCACTTTGCGCTATAAGGGCTTGCCATTAGGCTACAATTAGAGCAGTGGACACTGGGGGCAAAGAAATGACCTCATGAAGACATATAGGCGGCAGACCGGATGAGAGGCATAAACAGATGTAAAGCTGGGTGGAAGAAATAACCTTCAGAAAATGTGTGATGGTGAAAGTAATGGCAATCATTGGGGGGGAAATGCCACAGTTAAATGGCATTTATGGCAACCCATATGGGTTGTGGTAAAAACGCCCTGGAAGACATGTGGGGCCTTCCACGGAACGCAGGACCCTACGCACAAAGTATAGGAAGGGCGGCCCTGTACAGACTAGGGCTGTTTGGTATACCAGTACTAATAAAGTACTATCCATCCATCCATCGATCTTCTTCCGCTTATCCGAGGTCGGGTCGCGGGGGCAGCAGCATCAGCAGGGAAACCCAGACTTCCCTCTCCCCAGCCACTTCCTCCAGCTCCTCCCGGGGGATCCCGAGGCGTTCCCAGGCCCGCCGGGAGAGATAGTCTTCCCAACGTGTACTGGGTCTTCCCCGTGGCCTCCTACCGGTCGGACGTGCCCGAAACACCTCCCTAGGGAGGCGTTCGGGTGGCATCCTGACCAGATGCCCAAACCACCTCATCTGGCTCCTCTCAATGTGGAGGAGCAGCGGCTTTACTTTGAGCTCCTCCCGGATGACAGAGCTTCTCACCCTATCTCTAAGGGAGAGCCCCGCCACCCGGCGGAGGAAACTAATTTCGGCTGCTTGTACCCGTGATCTTGTCCTTTCGGTCATGACCCAAAGCTCATGACCATGGGTGAGGATGGGAACGTAGATCGACCGGTAAATCGAGAGCTTTGCCTTCCGGCTCAGCTCGTTCTTCACCACAACGGATCGATACAGCGTCCGCATTACTGAAGACGCCGCACCGATCCGCCTGTCGATCTTACGATCCACTCTTCCCTCACTCGTGAACAAGACTCCGAGGTACTTGAACTCCTCCACTTGGGGCAAGATCTCCTCCCCAACCCGGAGATGGCACTCCACCCTTTTCCGGGCGAGAACCATGGACTCGGACTTGGAGGTGCTGATTCCCATCCCAGTCGCTTCACACTCGGCTGCGAACCGATCCAGTGAGAGCTGAAGATCTTGGCCAGATGAAGCCATCAGGACCACATCATCTGCAAATAGCAGAGACCTAATCCTTCAGCCACCAAACCAGATACCCTCAACGCCCTGACTGTGCCTAGAAATTCTGTCCATAAAGGTTATGAACAGAATAGGTGACAAAGGGCAGCTTTGGCGGAGTCCAACCCTCACTGGAAACGGGTCCGACTTACTGCCGGCAATGCGGACCAAGCTCTGACACTGATCGTACAGGGTGCGAACCGCAACAATAAGACAGTCCGTTACCCCATACTCTCTGAGCACTCCCCACAGGACTTCTACACTACACGGTCGAATGCCTTCTCCAAGTCTACAAAACACATGTAGACTGGTTGGGCAAACTCCTATGCACCCTCAAGGACCCTGCCGAGAGTATAGAGCTGGTCCACAGTTCCACGACCAGGACGAAAACCACACTCGCTGCTGCCCACTGCTCCCCAAGGGGATGGGTCAAATGCAGAGGACAAATTTCACCACATCTAGTGTGTGTGTGACAATCATTGGTACTTTAATCTTTAATCTTAATCTGTTCCTCCTGAATCCGAGGTTCGACTATCCGGCTAGCTTCCTCTCCAGTACACCTGAATAGACCTTACCGGGAAGACTGAGGAGTGTGATCCCACAATAGTTGGAACACACCCTCCGGTTCCCCTTCTTAAAGAGAGGAACCACCACCCCGGTCTGCCAATCCAGAGGTACCGCCCCCGATGTCCACGCGATGTTGCAGAGTCTTGTCAACCAAGACAGCCCCACAACATCCAGAGCCTTAAGGAACTCCGGGCGGATCTCATCCACCCCCGGGGCCCTGCCACCGAGGAGCTTTTTAACTACCTCGGCAACCTCAGCCCCAGAAATAGGAGAGCCCACCACATATTCCCCAGGCCCTGCTTCCTCATAGGAAGACGTGCTGGTAGGATTGAGGAGGTCTTCGAAGTAATCCCTCCACCGATCCACAACATCCACAGTCGAGGTCAGCAGGACACCATCCCCACCATACACGGTGTTGACATTGCACTGCTTCCCCTTCCTGAGGCGGCGGATGGGGGTCCAGAAGCGCTTAGAAGCCGTCCGGAAGTCGTTTTCCATGGCTTCCCCGAACTCCTCCCATGTCCGAGTTTTTGCCTCCGAGACCGCTGAAGCCGCACACCGCTTGGCCTGTCGGTACCTGTCTGCTGCCTCCGGAGTCCTATGAGCCAAAAGAGCCCGATAGGACTCTTTCTTCAGCTTGACGGCATCCCTTACCACACCAGCAGGTTCTAGGATTACCGCCACGACAGGCACCAACCACCTTGCGGCCACAGCTCCAATCGGCCGCCCCGACAATAGAGGTACGGAACATCGTCCACTCGGACTCAATGTCCAGCGCCTCCCTCGTGGCATGTTCAAAGTTCTTCCGGAGGTGGGAATTGAAACTCTCTCTGACAGGAGACTCTGCCAGGCGTTCCCAGCAAACCCTCACAATGCGTTTGGGCCTGCCAGGTCTGTCCGGCATCCTCCCCCACCATCGCAGCCAACTCACCACCAGGTGGTGATCGGTAGAAAGCTCCGCCCTTCTCTTCACCAGAGTGTCCAAAACATGAGACCGCAAATCCGATGACACAACTACACAGTCGATCATGGAACTGCGGCCTATGGTGTCCTGGTGCCAAGTGCACCGTTATATTTGAACATGGTGTTTGTTATTGACAATCTGTGACGTGCACAAAAGTCCAATAACAAAACACCACTCGGGTTCAGAACCGGGCGGCCATTCTTCCCAATCACGCCTCTCCAGGTTTCACTGTCGTTGCCAACATGAGCGTTGAAGTCCCCCAGTAGAACGAGGGAATCACCCGGGGGAACACTCTCCAGTACTCCCTCGAGTGAATCCAAAAAGGGTGGGTACTCTGAGCTGCCGTTTGGCGCGTAAGCGCAAACAACAGTCAGAACCCGTCCCCCCACCCGAAGGCAGAGGGAAGCTACCCTCTCGTCCACCGGGTTGAACTCCAAAATGCAGGCTTTGAGCTGGGGGGCAACAAGAATTGCCACCCCAGCCCGTCGCCTCTCACTGCCGGCAACGCCAGAGTGGAAGAGAGTCCAGCCCCTCTCGAGAGAACTGGTTCCAGAGCCCTTGCTGTGCGTCGAAGTGAGTCCGACTATATCTAGCCGGAACTTCTCCACCTCACGCACTAGCTCAGGCTCCTTCCCCCCCAGCGAGGTGACGTTCCACGTCCCAAGAGCTAGCTTATGTAGCCGAGGATCGGACCGCCAAGTGCCCTGCCTTCGGCTGCCGCCCAGCTCACACTGCACCCGACCTCTATGGCCCCTGCTATGGGTGGTGAGCCCATTGGAGGGGGGACCCACGTTGCCTCTTCGGGCTGTGCCCGGCCGGGCCCCATGGGGACAGGCCCGGCCACCAGGCACTCGCCATCGTGCCCCACCTCCGGGCCTGGCTCCAGAGGGGGGCCCCGGTGACCCGCGTCCGGGCGAGGGAAATCTGGGTCCTTTGTTCGTGTTCTTCATAGAGGTCTTCGAGCTGCTCTTTGTCTGATCCCTCACCTAGGACCAGTTTGCCTTGGGAGACCCTACCAGGGGGCATAGAAGCCCCCGGACAACATAGTTCCTAGGATCATTGGGACACGCAAACTCCTCTACCACGATAAGGTGGCAGCTCAGAGAGGAGTAATAATAAAGTACTAATGAATTAAAAACGCTACGATACTGCCTCTAAAAAAACACCATTACAATTTTTTGTTTTTTACGGACATTACGCGGCGCCGTCGTGACATTGCCGGGGAAGAGGCGCATGTTCGGCAACGCACACGTACGGAATACTTACAAGCAGACAGGGTGTGTAGACGTAAGAGGCAGAACGGACGCATTTTGGCTTAAAAACAAACAAAAGCTATAAACACTGAAGCGCCGCTCTACAAGAAATGCTAGCAGCTAACATCCATCTGCAGTCCGCAGTGTTTAAGCTACTTCTATATCGCTAATCCTCGTCTCCATGGCGACAAATAAAGTATGTTTCTTACAAGTATCATCTCTGCAAAACAAGGAATAGCTAAACATGCTTCACTACACACCGTAGGAAGATGCAATAGCTAACCGCTAACAGCAAGCTGGTGCTGGATCTACACTTGACATCCACTGTAATGATACCAAGTACAAGAGCATATATAGTTGATACTACTATGATTACATTGATATGTTTCTTTTGTCAGTTTTTATATTGTATATCAAGTCTGAAAATACATCCATGGGCACAGGAGAACTTTGAATATGACCAATGTATGATCCTGTAACTACTTGGTATCGGATCGATACCTAAATTTGTGGTATCATCCAAAACTAATGTAAAGCATCCAGACAACAAAAAAATAAGTAATTATTACATTTTAACAGAAGTGTAGATAGAACATGTTGAAACAGAAAATAACCAAATATTAACAGTAAACGAACAAGGACATTAATAATCAATTTTTACAGTTTGTCCCCTCATAATTTTGACAAAATAATAGAATGATGAATGACAATATGTTACTGCATATGTCAGCAGATTAATTAGGAGCCTATGTTTGCTTACTTACTACTAAAAGACAAGTCATCTAGTATGTTCACTATTTTATTTAAGGACAACATTCCTCTTTGATTGCAATAAGAAAAATATGTTTCATTTCTGTAAAATTGAGCCAATTATTATTTTATTTTTTTGCGGTTCCTTTTATTTTGAAAAGTATTGAATATATATTTTGGTACCGGTACCAAAATATTGTTATCGGGACACCTCTAATACAGACATCTTTAAAGTGTTATAATCATTAGACAAATGGTCAATGGACAATTATTTGCTAGAATGTTTTGCTTGATGACTGCCATATTTTTAACCAACCTTGTAGAAATGTTACACACGAGCGCTTGTCAGTCCCTTAAGGGTGTGCATCAAATGACCTAGCCAAACATTAGACACACGTATTGAGTGTCAACCTCACCATTCAAAATGATGCCAAACAAGGTTGTCTTTCAACTGAGAGTTACAGTCCTGCAGCCATTTTTCACAGCTCTTTTAATCTCGATTTATAACAGGAATCCTCACATGGGGGGTGAGGGCTTGGCGATTTGGACACGGAACAGTCATGGGGATCTTTCAATGATCTGCCCTAACTGGATTGTCAATTGTATCACATGCGGTCTTTCGCTGACACTAGTGACAACATACACTGTACATACTGTCCCTATAGATGCAAGCAGGTTGCCGCCCCTTAGAGCTCAAATACATTTGGAATCTACCTACCCCGTGATAAATTCATTTCTGGGACATATTTTGTGGAAGTTTCTGCAACCCGGACTGTTTTCTTGCTCCCCATTGGAACTAAAAATCTATTCATTTCTGCTTTTATACATAACTAAATGTATGTTCTTTTCTTTACTTTTCTTAAGCTGCTGCACCATCCAGGGATAATATTTTGTGCAGCTTTCTGCTCACCAGAGATTGTTTACTCTCTGACTGTAACACTTAAAAATGAATTAATTTTGCATGTAAAAAAATTTTAACCGTGAGATCGCTGAAAGTGTGTTTTTCTTCATGTTTCTCAAGCTGCTGCTAATTTTCTGGAGTATATTTCTGCTCACGCCGAGAAGTTTATTTGCTCAGCATAGGAACTACTAAAGAGTGTTAAAAAAAAAATCACATCCAAATCGTGATTCTTATTTATCCAAAATTCTAAATCAATTCCTAATTTTCCAAAATCAATTTAAAAAAATTATATATACAAAACCCAAAACCAGTGAAGTTGGCACGTTGTGTGAATTGTAAATAACAACAGAATACAATGATTTGCAAATCCTTTTCAACTTATATTCAATTGAATGGACTGCAAAGACAAGAGACTTAACGTTCGAACTTGTAAACTTTGTAATTTTTTGCAAATATTATCTCATTTGGAATTTGATGCCAGCAACATTCTTCAAACAAGCTGGCACAAGTGGCAAACAAGACTGAGAAAGTTGAGAAATGCTCATCAAACACTTATTTGGAACATCCCACAGGTAAAGAGGCTAATTGGGAACAGGTGGGTGCCATGATTGGGTATTAAAGCAGCTTCCATGAAATGCTCAGTCATTCACAAACAAGGATGCCTGAGCAAATTGTTGAACAGTTTAAGAACAACATTTCTCAACGAGCTATTGCAAGGAATTTAGGAATTTCACCATCTACGGTCCGCAATATCATCAAAAAGTTCAGGGAATCTGGAGAAATCACTGCACGTAGGTGGTAAAGCTCAAAACCAACATTGAATGCCCTCAGGCGGTAATGAATCAAAAACCGACATCAGTGTGTAAAGGATATTACCACATGGGCTCAGGAACACTTCAGAAAACCACGGTCAGTAACTATAGTTTGTCGCTACATCTGTAAGTGCAAGCTAAAACTCTACTATGCAAAGCGAAAACCATTTATCAACAACACCCAGAGGCGGCGCCGGCTTCGCTGGACCCGAGCTCATCTAAGATGGACTGATAAAAAGTGGAAAAGTGTTCTGTGGTCTGACGAGTCCACATTTCATCTTGTTTTTGGAAACCGTGGACTCCGTGTCCTCCGTACCAGACAGGAAAAGAACCATCCGGACTGTTATAGGCGCAAAGTTCAAAAGCCAGCATCTGTGATGGTATGGGGGTGTATTAGTGCCCAAGACATGGGTAACTTACACGTCTGTGAAGGCACCATTAATGCTGAAAGGTACATACAGGTTTTGGAGCAACATATGTTGCCATTCATGGACGCGTCTGCTTATTTCAGCAAGACAATGCCAAGCCACATTCTGCACGTGTTACAACAGCGCGGCTTCGTAGTAAAAGAGTGCGGGTACTAGATCGGCCTGCCTGTAGTCCAGACCTGTCTCCCATTGAAAATGTGTGGCGCATTATGAAGCGTAAAATACGACAACGGAGACCCCAGACTGTTGAACAACTTAAGCTGTACAAGCAAGAATGGAAAAGAATTCCACCTGAAAAGCTTCAAAAATTGGTCTCCTCAGTTCCCAAACGTTTACTGAGTAAAAGGAAAGGCCATGTAACACAGTGGTAAAAATGCCTTTGAGCCAACTTTTTTGCAATGTGTTGCCATTAAATTCTAAGTTAATGATTATTAGCAAAAAAAATGAAGTTTTTCAGTTTGAACATTAAATATCTTCTTTTTGCAGTCTATTCAATTGAAAATCAGTTGAAAAAGATTTGCAAATAATTGTATTCTGTTTTTATTTACCATTTACACCAGTGGTCCCCAACCTTCTTTGCACCACGGACCGGTTTAATGTAGACATCATTTTCAGGGACCGGCTTTCCACTTGTGCCAGATAAATAAAGCAAAAATATATACTGTATATATATATATATATATATATATATATATATATATACTGTATATATATATATACTGTATATATATATATATATATATATATATATATATATATATATATATATATATATATATATATATATATATATATATATATATATATATATATATATATATATATATAGGGCTGCAACAACTAATCGATTAAAATCGATTATAAAAATAGTTGGCAAGTAATTAATTAAAGCTGAGAAACAATAATCAAAATAAGTATGGTGCCAGTATGCTGGTTTTTTTTCAATAAAATACTGGAAAGGATAGAAATGTGGTTTGTCTCTTTTATCCGATTATTAATCGATTAATCGAAGTAATAATCGACAGATTAATCGATTATCAAATTAATCGTTAGTTGCAGCCCTAATATATATATATATATATATATATATATATATATATATACTGTACACCTATATATATACTTTCCAACTGTAAGAACTAAGAAGGTATACACAGTTGCACGTTCTCCATTTTCCGGAGCCAAAAGGTAAACTACATTCCAGACTGGTCGCCAGGCACAACATGTTGAGTGGGAATTGATCAGCTATGTGAAATTTACACAACCAATAACACCACGTTTCATACATTTTGCCTGGTTCTCTGCTAGATGTGAGAATATTGCGGCTAACGTTACAATTGGTATGCAGGTGAAGGCTCGCTACGCAGACACATTTCCTCCTCCTAGACTTTTTGGGGGAGAAAACAAAGAGAAACGCAAGTCTCTGCGGTTATTTACGACATGCTGGCCGCGGGCAGACGCCGATAAGACTTTGGATCGGTGGAGGCTGACACGCTGCGATTATCTTCTTGCTGCTGCGATTGACAGTCCATCAGCACGAGATGGCTGAGCAGGTCCGGCGCTCGGCTGACTCAATTGTTTAGGTCGAGATGAGAATTCTATGATTCATTGATCAAAAAAAAAGTGTCAAGTGCTTCCAATGTGTTGCTGTGCTGGGGAATTGTGATTTAGAATCAGTGTTACATTTTCAAGGACAAATCACTCTGACATGTGCTCTCTCACACATACACAGCTGTGACCATCTCTGAGGGTGCAATCACACCAGCACAATAGTACCCTGCCTGAGCCCACTCCACACATAAGTTCCAGCATGCTTGGCACATGTGATACGCGCCCAAGCACGGCACAGGTTGGACGGGGCACAGCACAGTTCAGGGCTTCCCCTACGTGTAATGAATGGTGGCGCAGCGCCGCAGCAATATGAAAGCCGTCACACCTTAAAAAACAGGGTCGTTTACATGAAAACAAATTGAAGTAGGAATTGATATGATGCAAGACGCATGCAATTGTCGGGGGACCGAGAATCCGCCCGCGCGGCCGCTTTGCCCATACTTTGGCCAAGGGTGGGTCGGCAGCTCCTCCAACTCGCCTTGCTTTGCATTGCAGCCAGACCGACCCAGCCATTAGAGCCATTTCTTGTCCCAAAGTAACAAATCTGCCTTACTGACTTTCTTCACCCGCTTTGATCTTTACCGTTTACCTTGGAGACCTGCTGGGAATATAGGTATATGGCACTGGGGATTGCTCTAAAACTACAAAGCTGCTTCCCCAAAAAGTGGCCAAATATGTACTTTTGTGTTTATATTTCAGTGACTAAATTTGTGCGAGGATGCATTCAACTTTTGTTCAAAATCAGCTACTTTAGCAACATTCTTCTCATTCATTCGGAGTAGGGCTGGCCGATATATCGATATTCGCGATATATCGCGGGTTTGTCTCTGTGCGATATAGAAAATTACTATATCGTGATATTCGAGTATGCGTTCTCACGCAGTTGCTTTTAGCTGCTGGCATTACACTTCAGGCTCTCCTCGCTCTTTCCTGTCTCTCCTTCTCACAGACAGCAAGCGCAGCTTCTACACACGTCACATACTGTCACGTCATACGTCACATACGTATACGCTCGCACGCAGCAAAGAGGTAGCGGCATGGCTAACGTTAGCTGTGATGCTAGCGTAGCCGTGTGGGCGGTAATACGAGAGAAAGAAGGTGTGAATCTGGTAACAAATGAAGGAATAATTAATTCCCCCAAAAAACAGCAGGGGGTCCATCGTCTGGCGGTGGTTTGGCTTCAAGTGGGAATATGTCGAACAGACAACCTTAATTTGTTAAGTGTGGGGCGAAAGCGTTGCTATAAAATGTAGCATTACTGATAATATGTAGCATCATTTGAAAAGTCACCTGCTAGAGAATGAACAGTGCTTACTCCGCACGTCAACATCTCCGTTCGGTGCCACACACCCGCACCATCAAAATGCAGAGGCAAACATTTCCAGATCAACACCGTATGAAAAAAATAGTGATTTTTTTAGTTGGGATTTCCTTCTCTGCATGAAAGTTTTAAAGTAGCATATATTAATGCAGTATGAAGAAGAATGTTTTAATGTAGACACATAGAATCATCATACTGCTGTGATTATATGCATTAAGTGTTCATTTAAGGCTAAGGCAAAATATTGAGATATATATCGTGTATCGCGATATGGCCTTACAATATCGCGATATTAAAAAAAGGCAATATCGCCCAGCCCTAATTCGGAGCATAGCGCGGGTTGTTCCACTGCAGCGAAACTAGACAATCGCTGGATAAATGCTTGGCTTTGTCCCGCCCCCGGACCCATGAGCGTTAAGGAAAATGAATGAGAGGTGTGCGTGGCCTTGGGTGGCTTCCACATGATGATTGGATGATCTGTCTGAATCCCTTTTGGATTGACAGCAACATGAGGGAATCAGCCATCTTAAACCATATATAAAACATTTTTCATATTGTTGTTCCAGTTGATATGGAGAATTTCACACATTTTTAAGTGACTTTTTCCATTGTAAAAATCTAGCATCTTTATATCTTGTATCTGTATTTGGAAACTGTACTCGTGTTTAGAGAGTAGTGATAATTAGCTCCCCCTACTTGAAAGACCTGGTATACGGCCTGTGTTACATTGTGCAATAATAATAATTACAAAAATAGAGCAAAATGATATAAGAAAAAATATGTTAATAGTCATTACTAATACTGTAACACATTTGTTTTTGAATGAAAGTACATTTTCTAAAGAAAATATAGGCATTATCAATTGTAGAGCAAATTATATGATGACATCACATTGACCACACCCAAAGCCACAGGTTAATTGGCAAGCTAGGGGAAATCCTGCAATTGCACTTGTAGGAACCTAGCCAAGTCACAAAATGACTGTAATGTGATCACTCCTCACATGTTCCTAATGATAACCGAAACATTTTGTAAGAAATAAAATGCGATGGCTCCAAAAGTCAAAACCCACGGCACATGAAAGGCTTCACTTGATGCAGAGGTGGATGGCAGAGGGGTTCTCTTTAGATGTTTCTTTTAGCGATGTAGACAACGTCCAAGAAACCCATAATGCGTCTATTTGGCCACATTTGGACAAATGTATGCGTCTGGATAAAACATTCATTTGAGTTGTTTACCATGTAAGCCTAAATCAAAACTGTTCTCACGTTGCATATTTTGCACGAGAAATGCCGCCAAAACTCTATGCCGAAGTGAGGAAGTTCATAGCCGCACAATTAAGTAAAGTCACTTACTTGGCGCTGACCAGAACCGTACATGTGTGACAGTCCATTACATCGCCGACTGGGAATTAAAAAGTGCCTGCCTGCAAATGTATTTTTTATCTGAGTTTGATACGTGCTGTATTATTTGCACAGCTATGTTATTTATTTTACGCAGAAAGAATATTTTCCTATTTTATTTATGTTATGCAATTCTGTGCTACTTAAACAGTTTCTTTATGTGCTGTTAATACCCATCTTGACTAACTGGGTTAATAAAAGTACCACTGACTGTTTGCAGTACAGTCGTCATTCACTTCAATTTCAGTGAATCTCGCTAAAAAATTAATATCTTATATATCGAGATATATATCGAAAATCGAGTTTAAGTAAAAATATATCGAAATATACTTTTTTGTCCATATCGCCCAGCCCTATATGATACTATTCCGTCAGTATTACAGATTCACGTAAAATAAAACCTTTTTCAATGCCTTTGTTGCACATGGCGTCACATCTGCTTCCAGCTCAAACAATTGTGGGCAAGAAAAGGACTCGGTTGGACTGCCTCCCAGTATTGTTACAATTTCCCATGCCAACAAAGCACAAAAAAATAGCGCGGACATGCAGTAAGGGTTCCCTTTTCAAAATGTTCCAGCCCAATGCTAATTTACATTAGATTTGCCATAGAAATGCTACTGATTAGCATTAGCCATCTCACTCGTTGATTTCAACACTTCCAAATTTGGTACTAAAAACTACAACTAAATGGCACGTTACAATCGTTTAGCTGGTGTGTGTACAACACTTACACTAGAAACACTTTTTAGAGCGCAACAAAAGGCAATGTTCATCTTGATGGCAAAGACTACTCTTTGAGTAGCTTCATGCAAAGTATGCTGTACAAAAGTTGCAACTGATAGTCAGAAAAGATTAAACAAATGGACAGCACAGTTATCATCATCAGCTCAATGTTAAATGTAAAAAGATGGCATAATATTGTTAAACAAATGAACATTCATTAACACATGAACACGCACAGAAGTACCCAAAATTGGTACCTATATTCCAAGGTGAATTGGTACTGTATCAGTTCAAATGGTACCCATTACTAAGGTAATCTCATTGCAGGAATACTACTCCCACTATAAATTATAATAATAATTGTAATAATAATAATGACCCTATGCAACCAAGCTAAGGCTGTTTTATTTGATTTATTCTTTCATTTTATACATGTGGAAAGAGTTGATGTGAGCGCAGTGATAGTCCAGGCCTGCCTCTCGAGTCTCACCGTCTGCCTTCTTCTCGGCTCTTCCCCCTCACTTCACACTGCAAGTTCTGGACTTGAAACCAATTCCGTACCCCAGACTGAGCCGCCAGAGAGGAAGAGAGAGAGCGGAAAATAAGTGCATTCTTTCTGCTGTGAGCCATCTGGAATTGGAGGAGGTAGATAAACAGTGACGTGAGCCGCATCCCATCTCCGTCCTCAACACGCGCCCCGTCTTCAGTGCACCGCCACCACCGATCCTGTGGTGCGTGCCAAGCATTGTCAGGAATTGGGTCTTATCAATGGTTGGCCAGAAGCGAGAGGAAAACAAAAGAGGGGCACGGAACACAAACAGGAGGGGCTCCAGCGACAATGAGAAACACAAATGAGATGATGGCTCCTAGCCACAACCATTCCATGTCATCTGCTCAGGTTTGCAACGGTCTTCAGGCCATGTGGGCTGACGGCAGGGAAAAGTTTTTAAGACCGGGTCGGGTGTTTTTTTATGATTTTTCAAACTATTTTATTCATAAAAAGTCAATTTACACAGCTCGTCAGAGGGGAGGCGGGGGGCAATGTTTGCTGTGGGCCTTCAGAATGCAGCGAATAAATAAAAAAATCACAAGAAAATATGATGTAATTGCCATTACTATAGGTCATTGTCCAATAAAATCAATACTTTTGCATGCAATATTTTCATTTCATCTACATTTTGCACGACTTAGTAGGTCAACATTTGTTTTTTCACCATACCACAACTCGAGATATGTCCCTTTTCAGTATGTTTTGTGGAAGAAAGATTGGTGATAACCACCACCTTTCACAATAGCAATAGATATTGAAATAACCCACAAAAGATGGATCAGTAATACCACTGTCATAAATACTGTGATGTGTCCTTCATATCACAATTTATTGAAGACCACCACCTTTCACAATCACAATAGAAGTAGACCACGGAATAACTCACAATATCACAAAAGTATGTGTCATGATTAATGATGTGGCTCCTCTCACCAGTCATTACCGATAACCACCACCTTTCACAACAGCAATAGATATTGAAATAACCCACTAAGTCAATAAAAGATGGGTCAGTAATACTACAGTCATAAATACTGTGATGTGTCACTCCTATCGCCAGTTATTGAAGACCACCACCTTTCACAATCCCAATAGAAGTAGAACATGGAATAAATCACAATATCAAAAAAGGATGTGTCATGATTAATGATGTGGCTCCTCTCTCCAGGCCATCTCCATCTCCAGGCATTAACGATAACCACCATCTTTCACAATAGCAATACATATTGAAATATCGATCCAGCCATCCATTTTCTACCGCTTGTCCCTCTCTCGGTCGCGGAGGAGCTGGAGCCTATCCCAGCTGCACTCGGGCGGAAGGCACTGTCTGTCACTCATATTAATCCCGGTGCTTCTTCTGGCGGTTATTAATGATAACCACCACATTGCACAACAGAATCAGAGACCAACTTGAAATAATACAAAAAGTCAAAACATATGTGTTATAACTAATGATGTTTGCTCCTCTTGCCAGTTATCAATGATAACCACCATTTTACGCAATAAAATCAACTGCGAAATAATCCAGTCAGTGAAGTTGGAGCAATACAGCCTTGTCTCGCAAAGTATAAAGCACAATAATCACCAATGTTAAAATACAGCCGCACTATGGCACTGAAACGAGAGTTTAGAACATTCAAAGCAAGATTCTACCATCCTATAAAATAAATACTGTTGTCATTTCCTCACAGCCAGGAAATTCTGCTGTCCATCATTGAGCACCATTATCGTCCTCTCCACAGTTGGGCTGCAACGATTAGTCGACAATAAAATTTGTCGCCAACAATATTTGTCTACGATAGTCGTGACTTCATCACTCGTCTTTTTGCGGGCGACAGTGGGTCACTTGCCATCAACATGGCCAGTGCTAACATGTAAAGTGTGAGGATGTTTCCTCTTATTCTTGTTAAAAACATGAATACTTAGCTCATTTTGCAAAGTGGACCTTTTTTTTTATGGCAGTGCATCTGTGATACGCCAGCATTTAAAGACATGATGTCGGACATTTGGAGGGAGGATGTGGTCTCAACCTCGATAAGAGTGTTAGCTACGAACCTTGCTAGCTACCTAACAAGAGTGAGACAAAGTTGTGTGAAAAATAACTTTGACTATCATTTTAGCCAAAGTCAGCCAGCTAAACTTTGTCTACATCAATTCAAGTACCTTTTAAAGCAGCGTCAATTTGTAATGATGTAAAAAAGGCACTTTAAAAAAACGCACAGACGCACCAATGCGGAAGTATCATAAGATTAAACATACAATCTAGCCAACATTCAGCCTACTGAAATGCGATTTTCTTATTTAAACGGGGATAGCAGGTCCATTCTATGTGTCATACTTGATCATTTCGCGATATTGCCATATTTTTGCTGAAAGGATTTAGTAGAGAACATCGACGATAAAGTTTGCAACTTTTGGTCGCTGATAAAAAAGCCTTGCCTGTACCGGAAGTAGAAGATAATGCGCGTGACGTCACAGGTTGTGGAGCTCCTCACATCTGCACATTGTTTACAATCATGGCCACCAGCAGCGAGAGCGATTCGGACCGAGAAAGCGACGATTTCCCCATTAATTTGAACGAGGATGAAAGATTCGTGGATGAGGAAAGTGCGAGTGAAGGACTAGAGGGCAGTGGAAGCGATTCAGATAGGGAAGATGCTGTGAGAGGCGGGTGGGACCTGATATTCAGCTGGGAATGACTAAAACAGTAAATAAACACAAGACATATATATACTCTATTAGCCACAACACAACCGGGCTTATATTTAATATGCCACAAATTAATCCCGCATAACAAACACCTCCCCCCTCCCGTCCATATAACCCGCCAATACAAATCAAACACCCGCACAACACACTCAATCCCACAGCCCAAAGTACCGTTCACCTCCCCAAAGTTCATACAGCACATATATTTCCCCAAAGTCCCCAAAGTTACGTACGTGACATGCATATAGCGGCACGCACGTACGGGCAAGCGATCAAATGTTTGGAAGCCGCAGCGTACTCACGGTACCGCGTCTGTGTATCCAACTCAAAGTCCTCCTGGTAAGAGTCTCTGTTGTCCCAGTTCTCCACAGGCCAATGGTAAAGCTTGACTGTCATCTTTAGGGAATGTAAACAATGAAACACCGGCTACCTGTTTGTGTTGCTGCAGCCTTCCGCTAATACACCGCTTCCCACCTACAGCTTTCTTCTTTGCTGTCTCCATTGTTCATTGAACAAATTGCAAAAGATTCACCAACACAGATGTCCAGAATACTGTGGAATTTTGCGATGAAAACAGACGACTTAATAGCTGGCCACAATGCTGTCCCAAAATGTCCTCTACAATCCATGACGTCACGCGCAGGCGTCATCATACCGAGACGTTTTCAGCAGGATATTTCGCGGGAAATTTAAAATTGCACTTTAGTAATCTAACCCGGCCGTATTGGCATGTGTTGCAATGTTAAGATTTCATCATTGATATATAAACTATCAGACTGCGTGGCCGGTAGTAGTGGGTTTCAGTAGGCCTTTAAGACTGAATCAAAGATATAATTCTACACATTGAGTCTATTAGAGTGCTAAAACTGCCAAGAGTTAATCAATAATCAATATATCAGTGTGCAGCTTTTTAAGCATCACAAAATGCTTTTTTTTGAGGAAGTTATAATTTTGTGTTTGATTTTTAGCACTTTGCCTTTCCTTTCTTTTAAATGTAACACATTTTAAAAATCATTTTAATTTGTGTAACAGCTGAAGGAGCAGCACAGTTACAGTATAAATAAATATTTATGAATGAATTAGTCATTTTTGTCGTTAGTAAGCACATGCCTAAAATAACAAACTGCATTCAATGAAGTCAATTAGAGCCATTAAGTATGTGTACGCTTTATTATCTAATTGGTCGACTAATCGTTAAGATAATCGTTGACTAGTGCTGGGCAATATATCGAGTTTGTTAGATGTATCGATATATTTTTAAACAAGATATGAATTAAGAAAATATTGTAATATCAATATAATTTATTTAACGTTAAAATGACCAAACGTATTTGTTTTGTTCTTTGTTCTCCCGCGCTCCCCTTCACCGGCTACTAAACCCCTCCCCTTCCTCCTTCCAAGACGTGCTTGCACGTATAAGAACATCCATGATTGGTTGGTTGTTTACTATGATGAGTCACGATTGGTTGAGATTAGGCCAATCAGAGGCAAGATAGGGTGGGTCATCGAACCAGGAAGGTAAATCATAACAGACATCCCAAATGATGACGAGAGAGTCGTAGGAGAGAAGAGTGCTTTATATATTAAAAAACTAGTGGAAGATGGCAGAGGGATTCTCTTCTTTAGATTTTTCTTTTAGCGATGTAGACCACTTCCAGGAAAGCCACAATGTGTCTACTTGGCCACATTTTGACAAATGTATGCGTCTGGATAAAAAATTAATTTGAGTTGTTTACCATGTAAGCCCAAATCCAAACTGTTCTAGAGTCTAGATTTCACACGAGAAATGCTGCCAAAATGTTATTTATTTTAAGTAGAAAGAATATTTTTCTATTTTATTTATTTTTATTTAATTCTGTGCTACTTAAACAGTTTATTTTCTGTGCTGTTAATACCCATTTTGACTAACTGGGTTAATAAAAGTGCCACTGACTGTTTACAGTACAGTTGTCATTCACTTCAATTTCAGTGAATCTCGCTGAAAAATCAATATATTTATATGTATACTTTCACCGGAAAACATATCGAGATATATATCGAATATCGAGTTTAAGTAAAAATATATCGAGATATACTTTTTCGTCCATATCGCCCAGCCCTATCATTAAATAATCGACTATCAAAATAATCGTTAGTTTCTGCCCTACTCCACAGTCACCGTATAAAAACGTCATAGACGTGACCCACATTTTCCAGGCCTTCTTTTTGGACATCTCCCACCGCCCTCCTCTTGCTCCCTGCGTCCTCCTTTTGATCATAGCCATTGAAGGAAGAAGTATCCCGTCTGTCTCCTCAATCAGAATAATAAGTGCTCCTCCAGAGCCACTCCAAATGCATCTTCTTCCACCTCCTTTTTCCCAAAGTGCCTTCCACTCCATGCAGACTGCACTAGTTCCTATTAGGGCAAGAGTTTTCCCTTTTTTTGGTGACGGACACCCATATTTTCTTTTCTTTTCTTTTCTCCACTTCTACCCCGTCGTCCCTTCACGTCTGTGGATGTTACCTGACAGGTCTCATTTGTCAAACCTCCCCCCCCCCCCATGTGTCTGTTAGCCTCGGCCACCTGATCCCTTCTTCCTGCTGTTGCCACGCTGCCAACAGAGCTGAGGAGGCTGAGATAAGTCGAAGGTGTGCGTGTGTGTGTGCAAGTGGAGAGTGGAGTCTGGAGACACGGACTAAATGGGGCAAATCCAAGGTGCACAGAGGTGGAACTCCCATAGGATGGGTGCCAGACTCTCAGCATGTTCATGTCATACGTACTAAGGACTTTGCGTGTCTCACTTTACATTTAGCACAGGTCTAAGTGTTCTGTGGGCCACCTGAACCCTTTAAGAACAGGCCTCGTCTTGATTGACCATTGCAAAAAAAAATTTAAAAATTAAAAATTATTCCTTTTGAAAATTATTTTAAATGGACAGTGATAATCTGTTGTTGATTGTTCTGAGCTCCTATTTATAATAATGTTGCCTCAAGGAGGTCGTAACAGAATAAGTGTAGCTAAGCTGAACTAAGCAGTAGTTAATGTAGTAGAGTTGGGAATCTTTGGCCACCTCACCCTTCCATTACGATTCAGGAGCTACCATTCGATTAAAAATCTATTATTGATGTATCTTTAATTTATGTATATTGATGCATTTTAACGTTTATTTTAGTTTCACTAAATAAGCGTGTATCACTTTTAAAAACAGAGCATTTTTAATAAGAAATTCTCATCATATTTATTAGCGTATTTTTCGGAGCATAGGGCGCACCAGATTAAAAGGTGCACTGCCGATGAGCGGGCTTCATAGACTAGCAAAGTCGTACTAAAAACATCCTGACAGATTTTTGAGCGCCGTGTGTAATGTTCTATATTCTCAATGGAACATTATCAAGTTTTGGTGTTGTTTACTGGCGTCATTTTGCAGTTTACATGTATCTTATGTGTGACTGCCATCTACTGGTCACACTTGTCAATACATCATGTACCAAATAAAATAGCTTTGAGGTCGGTAAGCACAACCAGAATTATGCCGTACATGAGGCGCACCGGGTTATAAGGCGCACTGTCGATTTCTGAGAAAATTAAATGATTTTAAGTGCGCCTTATAGTCCGAAAAATATGGTACATTTATGGAAATGTGTGCAAAACTAGAACATAAGTGCCCTCAAATAAAGGAGCTGGTCGGGTCTCTCAGCCAAAATTTAGTCTGCATGACTTTATTTACAATAAATAAATAAATTATTGACGTTTACTAATCGATTTTATAATCGTTCATCAGAATTGCGATGCATCTAAAAATTATTTAACCCACCTGTATGAAGTAATGTACTCCATTTTGCCTCAGTGTCCTCCCATTCCTACAGTATATGTCCTGTGTGTAACTCTGTTCCTAAAATAGAAAATGACAACCAGTTGTATTCTTAATTTAAGGAAAATATTCTTAATCTGCTGATGAAGAATAATTAAAATTAAGTTTTCAGCTTGTTATTAGCAGAAAAACACAAAGATTTAGCAAAAATATCTTCATAACAATTGGCAAGATGTTTTTTATGTAAAATTAGCAAGATAGTTTTTCTTTTTAGGAAAAAAGTAAGACAGTTGTATTCTTAATTTAAGGAAAATATTAATCTGCTGATGAAGAATAATTAAAATTAAGTTTTCAGCTTGTTATTAGCAGAAAAACACAAAGTTTTAGCAAAAATATATTCATAACAATTGGCAAGATGTTTTTTATGTAAAATTAGCAAGATAGTTTTTCTTTTTAGAAAAAAAGTAAGAAACTGTTGCTTAAAATTAGACTTTTTTTTTCTTTTTGTTGTGTAGTTCCTTAAAGGGGATCTATTATGATTAGACTATAAAAATGGGACCCATTACCTCCCTGCTTGGCACTCAGCATCAAGGGTTAGAATTGGGGGTTAAATCACCAAAAAGGATTCCCGGGCGCGGCCACCGCTGCTGCCTACTGATCCCCTCACCTCCCAGGGGGTGATCAAGGGTGATGGGTCAAATGCACAGAATAATTTTGCCACACTTAGTGTGTGTGTGTGACAATCATGGGTACTTTTTTGTCTACATTTAAAACACTTCCTTGTGGTCTACAAAACATGTAATGGTGGTGCTTTGGTCAAAATGTTGCATAGATTATGTTTTACAGACCATCTTAAAGCCGCATGCTGGCGGTCTCTATTGGATGCGCCGTTTTGTGGGCGGTCTTATTTACCTTATTTGCCTCCACTTTGACTGCGTCTTCTCTCCGTCATCCATGGTATAGCTTTTAGCGCTTCCATATGGAGGCTACTGGCAGATAGAACTATATGCTAATCTGTATTAGAAATGGCAACAGAGGAGGATGCATGTGCATATACGAGCTCGTCTGCCCCACAACAATAGGATAGAGAAAAATAAGGAACTTCTTGACTTCAGCGTCACACTGCAAATGCCTACAGTATATGGAGATATACACTGACCTTACATGTGGGGAAAACGTCACAAATGGGGCAAATTTCAAACGGCTTGTTTGGAGGAAGTACAAAGGAGGGCAAGAATATTTTATAGATATCTCAGAAAATGCAGATTTCAAATACACAAAAAACAGTTATTAATAGGTAAGACTAGTTGCAGGTTTTGCATAATAGGTCTCTTTCAAAACATTCCACATGACTGTATGTAATTAACAATGTTGTTTGTGTAAGCTAACTCTTCAACCGCTGTACACACGAGTGAACATTTGCACATGCACCCCTTCTGCATATTACTTCTCTGACAAATAGTAACCCCAGAAGTTCTCGCACAGAGGTCAATGCATGCTGCAAGACACCCTCTGTAACTTCAGGGTGTTTCACACCACAAGGTTTGGTACAAACCTTTTAGGGGACAAGCACAAGTGAGTACAACTTGAAAAAGATTGGTTAAAAACATGAAGCAAAATGTCTTTGCATGGGATCGGATGGGACTTAACTAATTGTCCATGAATAATTTACCATTTATCCCATGACTGTGGGACTCTCAGGACATCTGTCCACATTGCACATGTGTCTGCATGTGAGCAGTTGTATCGAATGTTGGAATTTTTTTGAGTCTCTCGATTAATCCTGGTATGCAAGTTGGGCAGGAAGAACGTTGATTTAGTACAACAAACCAGTCTTTGGGATTCAATCGACATTGAATGAATAATAATTATCAGATTGGTATGATACTTTCACCCGCTGTATGACGAAGGATAAATCATTCAAAAATAGTATATGATCATTTAATCCCTTCGAAACATTCTATTAAGCCTGGGCCTAATACAAATTTTGCTCGACAATATATTGACCTACAAATTATTGCCGATTAACAATATTATTGCCATTATTATTTTGAGATCAAATGACAGTACATAATAATAATGCAAGTATACCATTTCAAATGCAATCAACTTGTATCTCTCGTGTATTTCTACATTGTAATTGAAATGTAAACTTTAAAATTACCAAGGTAAATAAAACAAACAACATAAATATAAAATATGTTCTGTCCAAGCAAAATTTTGCACTTGGATAAAAATCACAAGAAAACATTTTAAATAGGTTCTGTCTTTGTTAAGGAGGGGTCTGGGGACCCTCAAATATACACAACCTACAAATAAACACATTTTTTATCGTGGTACTGCTGAATGTGCTCAAAAAGTACTTATATACACACTAAAATCTTTAACCAAGTTGTATTTTTTAAATAACTAAAATAAATAGACACACAATATACCGTATTTTCCGGACCATAGGGCGCACCGGATTATAAGGCGCACTGCCGGTGAGCGGGTGTAGTCAGGTCTGTTTTCATACAAAAGGCGCACCGGATTATAGGGCGCATTAAAGGGGTCATATTTTTTTTATTTTTTCTAAATTGAAAACACTTCCTTGTGGTCTACATAACAGGTAATGGTGGTTATTTGGTCAAAATGTTGCATAGACTATGTTTTACAGACCACCTTCAAGCCATTTTCTGACAGTCTCTTCAGGATGCGCTGTTTTGTGGGCGGTCTTATTTACGTAGCTCACCTTCGGCAGCGTCTTCTCTTCATCTTTGTTATGTATCGTGCAAGGACGGGAGTGGAAAAAGCGTCAAAAGATGGAACTAACTGTTTTATTGACGTTCAGACTTTACATAAATCAATAACGGAGCAGCATCTCCTCATCCTTGGCTCACTAGTGCAATTACAAAGCCGGAAATGTGCCCGTGAAAAACCGTCCGACCGGAACGCTCTAATAACTCAAGTTCCTTGGGTGAGTAATGTAAACTCACTATACCGGTGTGTTTTAACGCTATGATGGCGAGTTTACTGACGGATATAAGTAAGAACTTTACACTACTTTATATTGGAAATGGAAACAGCAGAGGATGAATGTCCCATAACAAGAAGGTAGAGAAAAAGAAGAAGCTTATCGACTACGGTTTCGGCACGGACTACAAAACAGGACGTGCGCAAATTTTCAGGACTTATGCAGGTCTCAAATACAGATCAGTAGGTACCAGAAGGTAAGAAAAGTTGCTTTTGCATAATATTGCGAAACAAAACACCAGATAATATGTCTTACCTTAAAACACACCATACTAATACTCGTATGTTGAGGCACAGTACAATCCATCAAGCGGTTCGGCTTCATAGCTTACCAAAGTCGTACTAAAACATTTTGATAGATATTTGAGCGTCGTGTTCTATATTTTCAATGGAACATATAACATTGTTTGGTTGTTTATTTGAGTCATATTGCAGTCTACACGTTATCTCTTATGTGTGGCTGCCATCTACTGGTCACACTTATCATTTCACTATGTACCAAATAAAATAGTTTCGAGGTCGGTAAGCACAACCAAAATTATTCTGTACATTAGGCAAACTGGGTTATAAGGTGCACTGTCAAGTTTTGAGAAAATGAAAGGATTTTAAGCGCGCCTTATAGTCCGAAAAATACGGTACTTTCTTGGCAGAGGAAACATTAAATATTGCACTAGTTTCATAAGAGCCATATTATTTTATTTGTGTGTTTAAATATGTTTATCTTCTTCCATTTTAAATTGTAAAGGGTGATTAGTTGTTTAAATTCCGGTTTGTGTGACGTCATGCGAGTTCACTTCCTGTTGAAGGGACGTATGTCTGCTTCAACTCGAAACTGTCAAGTTTGTATCGATAACTTTGTGCATGTTCACTGTAGCTCAGTTGTTTAGACAGTAATATGGTTCTACAAGTTTGGATTGGGAAATTACGTTTCATAATGGGGAAAGACATTAATGTCTGTTGTTTACATGTTAGCATTTAAGCTAGTTAACGAGCTAGTGCAATTCTGTCCGTATCAAAGTGCTGTTAAGAATGACAGTTTTTCGACCATTTTATTTTGATACGGTAATACTAACCGTCGGGAGTTTTACAGGGGTTATCTTTACCGAAGTTTATTCGTATTTCAAATGCCCGCAGCGGCAGAAACCGATGGAAAAGAGTGATCGCCCTTCCAGACAGTCCCGCTCGCCAAACATGCACATTAAAAAAAACACAAACTTCGATATCGCTTGGCCGCACAAAGAGTCAAAGACACCTAATGAAGGACAAGATGATTCACCCCCTTCTTTTCATTCGCTATAGCACAAACGCACGCAGCTGCTGAAACCAATGAAAAGCGTGAATGCTCCTTGAAGCATGCACGTTGCAATTTGTCAACGCTGGAAAACTTACCAACTTAATTTTCATTTATTGTCGATGTACTGACTTATCGAATATCGGCCCAGGCCTACTGTCTATTAGCAAAAAACAAACAAGATACGTTCAGCACTGCACCAGATGTTGTGCAGTCTCATGTACAGTCAGGTGGGGGCACTGTTTTACCAGGGCCAGCTTTTTTGCTGTTACTTTATTTAAAAGGTAAAACATTTCATTATAAGCAATACTACAAAGTTTGTGCTAATGTTTTACGGTGGCAGATGGTCCTGAGTGACATCAAATCGGGTATGTACTCAGGATGTAACGGTAAACGGTATAATGATAAACCGCGGTAAAATTTCAGACGTTTAGTAATACCGTTTAAATTTTTAATTCCCTAAAAGCCGTCATTTATTAATGCATTTTAGGCAACACTGCTTACTTCCTTGATATGGCATCACAGCTGCGCTGGCGCATGCACACTAGCGTTGTTCAGCTTAAAATAACATGGCGGGACACAACTATACGGACTTTGCTACAGAGATTTCCCCTCGGAATAAAGAGAGCGGAGCGCTTGGTCTAGCTTCGTTTTCCCTCGCTTAATTTCCGTGGAGCCTCGGCCGTGCGTTTAAGAGTGCACTGCTGTTAGATGGCGACAGGTGTGGACAATATTGGAGACAGATGCACTTGTCCCTACACTAAAAGTATACAGCGGAGGAGAAAACTATTTGATGTTGCTTTTATTTTCTCAATACAGTGTCCATCAGCTACTGTGACAGAGAGTTAATGATGTGAGGAAACATGCAGCAGGCGATGTGTTGTGATCATTGTCACAACTTGTTTATAAAGTCTTTAGTTTGTTTACTGGGATGTTCACTCCTTTATTTAACTGCAAACTGTATCAGTGTTCAAATAACATCAATACTAGATATAATGTTTTGTCATCTCATCGAACTGAGCGCAGGCTGTGAAGATTGTGTATTCGATGTGAGAGGTGTCACTCCTGTTTATTTTTGTTGGCCAACAAAACTATGAAAATTATTTTTATCTACATGGAAAAAAAGTGCAGTTACGTTTTATGGCCCCTTGCCAAATTCTTACATTTGTTTTTATTTGTTCATCTCTTATGTTCATACAGTGCTATCTTGCACAATTTTCACATTTATTTCATTTATTTGTTTTTTTTTCTGCCATATTACTTATTTATAATGATTGTGTTGCTATCATGTGCACATTCATTTTCTACTTGAGGTCCATAAAACAGTGTTCTCGTCTACAATAATGTTTCTTCAACAAAGTCAATCATTTTGAATATGTTTAAATAAAATTTGCTCAAAAGATTTCAGTAATTTTTGAAAATGTTGAGCACATATCAAAATACCGCGATAGTAATGATAACTGTGATAATTTCGGTTACAATAACCGTGACAAGCAATGTTCATCCCATAACCTCCCTGCTTGGCACTCAGCAACAAAGGGTTGGAGTTGGGGGTTAAATCACCAAAATGATTCCCGGGCGCGGCGCCGCTGCTGCCCACTGCTCCCCAAGGGGATGGGACAAATGCAGAGGACACATTTCACCACATCTAGTGTGTGTGTGACAATCATTGGTACTTTAATCTTTAATACCGTGACATCCCTCATACGTACAATCATTTTCTTCAAAAGATGACAATTGCACCATACAATTGTCATTTCCCATCTGGCAACAATGCATGGCGTTCACTGCGCCCTGAATCAACAACGCCTCTGCTGGTTGCAGCCAAGTATTACACCCCACTTTGCACCACAGCATGAAACAGTTCCGCACAATCTTAAGACTGCTTAGAACAAGGATGTCCTGTTGTGTGGGCCGGGGGCCATTTGCGGCCTGCAGGTCATTTTTTAATGGCCCCACAGCCCATTTTAAAATACGATTAAAAAAATTAAAAACATAAAAAGTGGTATGAAAGACCAAACAGGTGAAATGTAACAAGAAAATGTTGCAATGTTTAGTCTAATAACACAAAGCTGCCATGCAGGCTGTTTCTTTTTTTTTAAAATAATAATGAATCAAAATCAATGTTATTATGAATTATTGACCTATCCAAGGCTCCAATTACGTCACATTAAATATTGCACTTTGAGATATTTTTTGGGGAAAATGTTGCATATTTTGTGTTTGCCATATAAAAAATGTAGCTTTTTTTTTTTTTTTTTTTTTAAAGAATGGCCTAAAACAAACAAAAAACATAAACAACAATACAACGTATAATTGACGGATAGATCTGAAGTTGATCTCGAGATTATTGTATTAAAAGTAAACAGTAAAAAAAATGTATAATTTATTTTTCAACACTTTAATGAGTAGGACCCTTTTGGTTCCCCGATAATTTTTGTGTGATTTGTTTTTAAGTGTCATTGCTCAAAAAATAATAATGAATTAAAATCAAAGGTGTTATGAGTTATTGACATTTTTAAGGCTCCAATTATTATATAATCTGAAATATTACTCTTAAAAATTTTATTGGTTGAAAATATTGCATATTTTGTGTTTTTTTCCATAAAAAAAACCAGGGTTTTCTTTGACAAAAAGAGCATACGACTTAAATCTTTAAAAATGTTATATTGACAGATAGACCTAATGTTAATCTAGAGATAATACTGAATAAAGACACATTTTTAATATTTTTTGGACCAAAACCCTTTGGGGTCCCCGGGATCAAGCCTGAGTGGAGGCCTTAATGTACATTTTTTATACATATATTGTATTGGTTTTTAAAATTAAAAAATATCAAAATGGCCCCCGCTTGCTTTGATTTTTCCGTGTGCGGCCCTCAGTGGAAAAAGTTTGGACACCCTTGGCTTAGAAGTAATCAATTATTATGCCTATCCTTAATTTGAATGAAGTCGTTTTTTCCGCAGTCGGAGAATGACATAAAAAAAAAAAAACTTTGACGTGACTTTGGATGAATTCATGCACAATTCTTTATTCCTACCTTGATAAATGCCCCTTGTCTGCTGCTGTTAAAGACCAGTGAGACTGGTTGGTCCCTACGCCAGGCAAAACTAATTAAAGACAAGCAGATGTGTTTGGACACCAGTGTCTCACGCACACACGCGCACACACACACACTCTCTAAATGGGCTTTTAACATGTCCACTGAGCAATCGCTGCCAGTTGATGAGCTGCCACCGTGCTAACTAGACCAGGTGAGGAAAACAAAAAACCTGAATCGCAGCCTTAATCCCCAACTTTACCTCTGGAAACTTTTTGTTTTGTCTGCCAGAGGCCAAAAAGAGCGGGGGAAATGCCTTTCCCTGGTGCCTTATTATCCCCCCTAACACAAGCAGGCAACATGTCTCCGTTGCATTTGACCTTCTCTGAGGCAGGTGATGATGAGCATTAGCGCTAAGAGCAAGTGTTTAATCTTTAAGCGTGCATATGTTCCGGCTTTCGTGGAGTCGTGGCTATGAAATTGCATTAAACTGCAGCTGTACAAAAACAAAAATGTTCCTCCTGAGCTCCACACTGCTTTGTCAAACACGCCACAGCCCAACTAGCCGAGAAGGAGCTCCGGGAGGGATTGCATTGGGCGTACGAGTGCGCCTTTTAGATCTTCATTCAGACAATCGTTGTCATCCACGTGTAATCACGGGGGTGAGAGGTTAGGAAACGTACACCTGCGGCTTTGTCATCCACAGACACACATGCCGCCATGACTAATCGCCCATTTGAAACAACCATTTCCGGGTCCGAATGACAAAGCATTCATGCCCACAAATGTAGGCTAATGCCATTTTCCACAAAAGGGTTAGGCGGAAGTATGGCACACCAAAGATGAGGCTGCTGCTAGCTACCACTGACATTCCCAAGCAAGCATGGGGAAAAAAGGCACACACAAAATCAAGCATACTCAAGCATACTTCCTACTTTAGCAAATGAAGAATGTGAAAAAACTGCATCAAGAAGGTGAAATGGTACCTAACTACGTTTGAACCTAGTGGGACACTTCAGCCTGCTACAATACGTTATTACTGGAGATCGGGACTATTCAACTTCTTTGATCGAGGGGCCACATTTCCAGAAAGAACGTCTTCCTTCACTATCATACTTATTTTGAGAACTAGCATTCTCTGTATCTATTTTATTTGTCCGAGTAAAAATGGCAGGAAAAAAAGCCCTGTTGTGCAGAATACAAGTGTTTTTCGGAGGTTAAGATGTCAATGCAAGAATCTGCAATTGTGTTTCAATTGGTCCAAACAGAAGTGCTCATGTGTTTATATTTAATTTGCGACAAAAAATAATAAAGTCCCTCCCAAGTTTTGAACTGAACTTGGATTTGCTCCCTGGGCCGCAAACTGTAAAGCCCTGCTGTAGATCATTTGAGCCTGGATAGGCAAAATGACGCTAACCACTAAGATTATTTCAGTTCAGTTCAGTTAATTTCCGTTTATTTTGAACATGCAATACAATGTAATGCATCACATATTTCCAGTTTCATTACAGCATGTCTGAAAAGGAGTAGGAAGAAGCAGAGCTCATTTAATCCTACCTCCTTTTTATATCATAACAGTTTTATCCCATTTATTTACTCTCTGTTTGTAACATAACAGTGAATAAATAAATAATAAATAAATAAGTATAAGATGTAAACTAATATTACATATATAAATAATCATTGTCTCTTTTTTTTAAAAGGTTCAAGATTGTTTTGATAATTGTTCTTCTTGTACTATGTGAACACTTGTCAACAGTCTCTTAAACTGAATCATATTACTGGTTTGTTTGATTTTTTAAATCCATTCCGTAATTGAATTCCACATACTGATATGCTAAAGGTCTTAAGTGTTGCACGAACATACAAATGTTTTAAATTAGATTTCCCTCTAAGGTTATATTTCTCCTCTGTTGAGAAGAATTGTTGTACATTCTTGGGTAGCAGTTTGATTTGTGCATAATTTTAGCTGTTTGCAAATGCTCCAAGTCGCTGACTTTCAATATTTGTGATTCAATAAATAAAAGGTTTGTATGTTCTCTATATCCAACATTATGTATTATTCTAATTGATCTTTTTTGTAACACCGTTAGTGAATGAAGTGCACATTTGTAGTTGCTTCCCTATAATTGGAACTATATTCAACAGATAGGCAATAAAATGTGCGCCGTATCAAAGTGAACTGAAGCTCAAATAGTAAGGTTGTGCGAAATAGACAATATACGATATAAATGTGAGCAACCCTAGAGTTTTTAATGCTATCGCTCAATCATGAAAATGCACGTCGATGACACATTTAGCGACAAGCAAACATGTTTTCAACGCACTGTAACATTCTCGCTAGCAGCTAATGTCCGTCCGCAGTGCAAGGCCACTTCTACGTAGGGATGATGTTCAATGCCATTATCGAGTCCTCTTATCAAACCGATTCCTTATTGAATCTCTTATCGAATCCAGATAGGTTGTTGTGTGTGCACCTTGTGTGTGCACTGAGTTCCAAAAGCCGTAGATGTTATGTGACTGGGCCAGCACGCCGTTGATATGGAGAAAAGGCGGACGTAACTGAGGACAGCATGCGGACGTTAAAGGGTGAAGGTTTAAAGTTCAAGTTAAAGTAAAGTTAAAGTACCAATGATTGTCACACACACTAAGTGTGGTGAAATTTGTCCTCTGCATTTGACCCATCCCCTTGTTCACTCCCTGGGAGGTGAGGGGAGCAGTGGGCAGCAGCGGTGCCGCGCCCGGGAATAATTTTTGGTGATTTAACCCCCAATTCCAACCCTTGATGCTGAGTGCCAAGCAGGGAGGCAATGGGCCCCATTTTTTATTGTCTTTGGTATGACTCATTTCAGGTGAGAGAGGACGCTAAAGGCACGCCCCCAGTGAGCATATAGAGCTGCTATGTGTGTTGTAAATAAAAAAAATTGCAGACAAACTCATCACTAACATGGACGAGGTGCCGCTCACTTTCGACATCCCGGTGAAGCACACTGTGGAGAAGAAGGGGACCAGCACGGTAGCGAATCGATACGCACAACAGGGCACGAGAAGTCGGCTTTTACTGTTGTGCTAGCTTGCTATGCTAATGGACAGAAACTTCCACCTATGGTGATTTTCAAGGGGAAGACGCTGCCGAAAGAAAAGTTTCCACCTGGAGTCATCATTAAGGCATGACGAATGAACTCCAACTGCTGGACATGGGTGTAAACAGGACGTTCAAAGTGAAGTTGTGAGCGTCATGGGAGCAATGGATGACAGACGAACACATCTTCACGAAAACTGGGAGGCAGCGTCGGGCGAGTAATGCCACAATTTGTGAATGGATCGTGGATGCTTGAGCTAGCGTGTCTGCTTGCACAGTTGTTTGAGCTTTCGCAAAAGCCGGCATCTTTTCCGAGGAGCCCCACGGCAACGAGACTGACTTTGAAAATGACGAGAGGGAATCTGCCGTGTTTGATGGAGAACTTGCCCAGCTGTTCATTTCGGATACAGACGATGAGGACTTTGATGGATTTGTGGATGAGGATTGATCAACAAATAATGTGAGTACATTGATAAATACTTCAATAAAGTACAACCGAACTCAGCTTTGCTCCTGCTGCCTTTTTAAAACAGCGTCCATGCATGCTAGCGTATGTTTTAAGATAGCGTATGTTTAACCATGCCTGCGCCCAAAAATACGTTGCGCCTTATTTATGTGTTAAATACATAAATAGCACCCGTAATTGACACGGCGCCTTTTAATACGGTGCACCCTATGGTCGCGAAAATACGGTACAGTGGCTTTGATAACGGGAACCGGTTCTCAAAAAGGGATTCGAATCCATGGAATCGGTTCTTTTCTTATCGAAGCATCAGGAGAATCGGTTTTCGAACATCATCCCTACTTCTAAGTCAGTAATCCTCGCCTCTATGTCGGAAAATAAAGTACTTTTCTTCCAAGTATCACTGGAGGACGAGGACTAGCTAAAAATACTTCACTCCACGTCGAAGGAGGATATGCTAACCACTAACCGCAAGCGAAAGCTCTTCAATGTAAACAAAGATAGGCGGATTGATACAAAATTGACAGTAAAAAATACCAAGTAAAGTCTCGTAATTTAGTTAATACTACAGAGTTGAGATTGGTATTTTTTTACAAACACAGGATATAAGTCCCTGGACAAAGGAAGACCCTGGGCAAAAACTAAATGATTTATATCTGAGCCAATACTACAAAATGTAATTGATTTTTTTTTGCCTGATTAAAATAGTGATCGTAAATTTAATCATTTAATAATCTTGAAAATCTTAAGTATCAGTATCAGCATTGGGTTGACCAACACTGCCTCTGTAACTGGTTGGTCACGGATCAATACCTAAATGTGTAGTATCGCTCCAAACTCATGTAAAGTTTCCAGACAACATAAGAATATGGTTATTTTAATATGTAAATACAACCACGTTGCAGGACAAAGTCAACAAATATTACCAGTAAATAAGCAAGTAGATTAATAATAGGTTTGGCACAAATGGAAATGATGCCTTTGTAACCCATTTTGAAATGTTTACATTACAATTTATATGCCAAATAATCTATTGTTATATGTATCGTTATCGCAGGAGGCTGCAATATAAATCGCAATATTGATTTTGGGCCACATCGCACACATATTTACTAAGACATAACTGCACACCGTTTATAGTAGCTAGTATTTACTACTATGGTCACAAGAAGTGGAGTGAGGCAATGGGGTTTTATTATGATACAGTGTATATATGCTGTACTTGTGTGCATCCTTTCAGAAGGAGCATATGACTGCACGGGTAATAGGGTGGAAAAACGCGTCCCAATGAACTAACAAATGGGGCCCCAGACGTTTGCTTTTTTGCCTCAGGCCTAATGGACACAGTGAAGATATGTACTTAAAGACGGAACTATTTGCTTTCCAACGCTGTGAAAAAAAGCCTTTGTCGCACATAAATGAGTACTCTGTACACATTGACACTATCATCGCCAGATGCCAATTTAGTCAATCAGAAGTCAGTTTTGGAGACGGCCCAGTAGGAAATAAAAGTCTTCACCCCGCATGACCTTTTTCAGACAGTCTTTTGTGACCTAAAATGCCAAAGTGCATGTGAAAATAAATGTTTTCTCAAAAATATCTGAGTGCACATGGCCTTAATCTGAGTTTGCACTTAGCGCCTAGATACAGCTAGCAAAACAAAGCCTGAGAGCGCATGGAGTCACATGCACTTGACTTTAATAGGAAGAGCAGGAGCATTACAAGAGGCCTCTTTATTTATATTCCAATTCCTCTAACTTGGACGCCTTCATCAATTATCAAAACATCTATTTAAAAAGTACTTGTGTGTGGGAGGTGGGGGGAAACACCTGGCCGTGTGTGACTGGTGGCGATGACTTAAATAGTGACCGCTGCAAGGGCCAAAAACAACAACAGTTGGCTGCAGCTCACAGTTCCATTAAAAGGCCATCATGGCCAATGCTGGCATGTTCACTTACAGCAGGGGTGTCCAAAAGTGTGGCTTCTTATTGGCCCGCTGAACAATGTAGAAATGAAGGGGAAAATATCGCAAAAAGACACATAATAAAAGCTGAAAAGCTGAAATGTTGATGCTAAAAAAAACATTTAAAAAATTACAGTTGTGTCTTTTAATATTTGATTGGTTACGCACACTTTGCTCAGACAAAGCAAACATAGAAGGACGTAAGAGAAGAGAAAAAAAAGACATGCCTACAACAAAAATAGGCTTACTGGTCGCAGAATAAAATTACCATACTGACCCGAATATAAGACAGTATTTTCTTCCGCTGAAACAGTCTGAAAACATCATATTTTGTTGAGTCCAGGCGTTTATGCAGTACATGCAAAAAGAGGCAAGTCAGAGCATTTCTTCCCGTCTTTCACACACGGCGACAACAAAGGTTGCTAACAAATTAGCAAACAATAGAAGAAGAGTAATAATGCTTATAATTTGAAGATAATTGTGATCAATACAGCTAAGTCATCAAACAACAGTCCACCAGCTAAAGCAGACCTGGGCATTCTGCGGCCCGCGGGCCACATCCGGCCGTTTGTGCGTCCCTGTCCGGCCCGCGTGAGGCCTATCATAAATTACAAAATACATTTTAAAAAGTATCTATGTCGAGTGTGCAATACAACGGTGCTGCTTTTGTTTTGAAAAGCATTATTTGTAATACTTCCGTGTGGACGTATGCGCGTGCGTGATTGTGAGTGAATGTGAACAGCGGCAATCACAAATTACAAAATAAAGTTTAAAAAACATCTATGTCGTGCGCGCAATACAACTGTGCTGCTTTTATTTTGAAAAGTGTTATTTATGGGCGTATGTCCGTGTGTAACCTGTGAGTGAAGGTGTACAGCGACAAGTGATGCCCGGTTACTCCCGAGACGCTAAAAAGAGAAAAGTTGATGACGAATGGCGTGTTTTCAACAAGACATGGACTGCCAAGTATTTCTTTACAGAAATTAAAGGTAAAGCCGTGTGCTTAATGTGTGGTACACAGGTTGCTGTGTTTAAAGAATATCATTAGAATCGCTACTACATGATGAAGCACGAGGAAAAATACCGTAATCTGTCTGATGAAGAGCGTGCAAGGGAGGCTGATGCGTTGATGGTAAAACTGCAAACCCAACAAGGACTTTTTGCCATATTTCACACCCCCACAATGCAGCCGTCAGGATAAGTTTCGTCATTTCTCACAAAATCGCCAGAAAAAGTAAGGCGTTTTCTGACGGAGAGTTTATTAAGGAGTACTTATTGGACTCTGTTGCGCTGATATGCCCGGAAACTTGGAGCTTCAGCTGAAGAACAGAACGGCCGACTTTGACTGTTTTTCGCTGGCTTTGGATGAGAGCTATGATGTACGTGACACCGCCCAGCTGCTCATCTTCTTACGTGGGATAACTGCAGACTTTCAAATCACGGAAGAGCTGGCAGCCATGCAGTCAATTAAAAGGGACAACCACAGGTAATGACTTATTCACATAGGTGTTTGGACATGTTAGGACTGAAATGGGACAAGCTGGCAGGTGTGACAACAGATGGTTGTCCAAATCTGACGGGGAAAAATGTTGGACTTTTAAAGAGGATGCAGGATAAACTTTAAATTAACCGTATGCAGAAATGGACATTTTTGCATTGTATTATACATCAGGAAGTGTAGTGTAAGACAGTGTTAAAAATAAAACCATCAAAAGCAATCTGCTTTTGGTATAAAGTTAAGTTAGGTTAAATGAAAGTGTTATTATTATTATTAATTATTATTATTATTTATCTTACGGTATATCAAAAATAATATTGAGCAAAATTTAATTGAAATATTGTCAATGTGGCCCTCCAGCAGTGCTTGGGTTGCTCATGCGGCCCCCGGTAAAAATTAATTGCCCACCCCTGAGCTAAAGCATACCATGTCTTCCCTAGTCTGTTGCAGTTATCATACACACAAAAACGTACACGACCACATCAGAATGTGTCCAATGATTATGAAACTTTGAAGATATCTGTATTACATGTATGCTAGCATGGCTTACAAAACATTTCGATTACAACCCATGTCATTCGACAATAGGAGAGTCAGTAATTGCTAACTTTATAGATTGTTTAATTTGTTGTGTTATTTCTAGGCCGCAGGACACTTCAAAAAAACATCATTGCACTTGTTTGTTATTGTTAAAAATAAAAACAAACTTTAAACCCTTAACATTTTGTATAACATTCTGGAACTTAGAATGGGTTCCTCTCCAGTTGCAAAAAGCAACAAAGGTGCGTGTTTAAAAAGTAAAAAAAAAGGTATGTCTTTCGAAGCCTTTTGACCACAACCCATAGCGGCCGCCACAAATGTTGTTGAACAGTGTGTGCTTGTACAGACTTTTTACATAACTTAAGATGATCCACTGTAAAATTATGTTGGGAACTGAACGTCTTTATATGTCTTACGTAAGACAGAAACTTCAGACTCCAGGAAGAAGATGAATTAACCAGAGGTTCTCTGTTTCTCAGGTTTCTTCAGACGTCTGCTTTTGCATCCATCCGGGAGTCTAATCTCTCCCTGAGGGGTGGAGTGCGATTGCAAGGCACACCTTAGAATGACATAACGTTAACATACACTCAATCACGCCCCATGAAAAGAAATACAAAGTTGTGGTTTGGAAGCCAATGTGTTGTTTCACACCAACCACACTGAGGTCCACAAGCATGTCATTTTGCAAACCCCAAGACCTGCTCCACTGAGAGTGTACGGTCAGGCTTTTTTGAGGGGGGGAAGGGGTGACAAAACTATGAATTGCTTGGATTATGAAAGTAAAGATGAACTCAGATTCATTCTGAGCAAGAACCGAGGAGATGTTTGTCATACCGCTGACAAAACAGCAAGTCTGGACTTGGAGGAAACTGCACAAACATTCTATAGGGGCCCCATTAGGCTCTCTCTCCCTCGCCACTGCATACTGTGACTCAAAAGGAGTAGGAGTTAAAAAGTACCACTGCCACACGATTAATTAAAAAAAACTTGATTAATCACATTTTGAATGTTAATTAATCGTGATTAATCACTGTAAATTACTTGCTTGCATAATTTTAATTGATGTAAAAAGAGCCCATTATTTTGACACAAATTACATTTTATTGTCAGAATGTCAGAAATAATTTTTTTTTTTAAATGTTTTATTGGAATGCACGTCATTTATTTGTTCATAACTTGGTAACAGCTTTATCTAAAGTACCCTTGAGGTTTATTTAGAAATTAAATTTGCCAGCGAGCACACCACTTGGAGTCTCCTCACATATCTTTGACATATGCATTGACCTGATCAGTAACCGTAAAGCAGGAGTGTACAAATGTGTGTACACTACATATATATATATATATATATATATACATATACATATATATACATACATACATACATATATATATACGTGTGTGTGTATATATACATATACGTGTGCGTATATAAATATAAATATATATATATATATATATATATATGTATATATATATATATATATGTGTGTATGTATATATATATATATATATATATATATATATATATATATATATATATATATATATATATATATGTGTGTATGTATATATATATATATATATATATATATATGTGTGTATGTATATATATATATATATATATATATATATATATATATATATATATATATATATATATATATATATATATATATATATATATATATATATATATATATATGTGTGTGTGTGTGTATATATATATATATATATATATAAATACACACACACACACACACACGTGTGTGTACATACTATATTATGGATATATAATTAACAATTAATACAAAACCCAAAACCAAACAGAATACAATGATTTGCAAATCATTTTCAACCCATATTCAATTGAATAGACTGCAAAGACAAGATACTTATTGTTAGAACTGGTAAACTTTGTGATTTTTTGCAAATATTAGCTCATTTGGAATTTGATGCCTGCAACATGTTTCAAAAAAGCCGGCACAAATGGCAAAAAAGACTGAGAAAGTTGAGGAATGCTCATCAAACACTTATTTCGAACATCCCACAGGTGAACAGGCTAATTGCGAACAGGTGGGTGCCATAATTGAGTATAAAATCAGCTACTCAGTCATTCACAAACAAGGATGGGGTGAGGGTCACAACTTTGTGAACAAATGCATGAGCAAATTGTCCAAGAGTTTAAGAACAACATTTCTCAACGAGCTATTGCAAGGAATTTAGGGATTCCCCCATCTACGGTCTGTAATATCATCAAAAGGTTCAGAGAATCTGGAGAAATCCCTGCACGTAAGCGGCAAGGCTGAAAACCAACATTGAATGCCCATGACCTTGGATCCCTCAGGCGGTACTGCATCAAAAAGCAACATCGGTGTGTAAAGGATATCACCACATGGGCTCAGGAACACCTCAGAAAACCACTGTCAGTAACTACAGTTTGTCGCTACATCTGTAAGTGCAAGTTAAAACTCTACTATGCAAAGCGAAAGCCATTTATCAACATCAACCAGAAAGGCTTCGCTGGGCCCGAGCTCATCTAAAATGGACTGATGCAAAGTGGAAAAGTGTTCTGTGGTCTGATGAGTCCACATTTCAAATTGTTTTTGGAAACTGTGGACGTCGTGTCCTCCGTACCAAAAAGGAAAATAACCATCCGGACTGTTCTAGGCGCAAAGTTGAAAAGCCAGCATCTGTGATGGTAAGGGGGTGTATTAGTGCCCAAGGCATGGGTAACTTACACATCTGTGAAGGCACCATTAATGCTGAAAGGTTTTGGAGCAACATATGTTGCCAACTAAGTAAGGTCTTTTTCATGGACGCCCCTGCTTATTTCATGGACGCCCCTGCTTATTTCAGCAAGACAATGCCAAGCCACATTCTGCACGTGTTACAACAGCGTGGCGTCGTAGTAAAAGAGTGCGGGTACGAGACTGGCCTGACTGTAGTCCAGACCTGTCTCCCATTGAAAATGTGTGGTGCATTATGCAGCGTCAAATACCACAACGGAGACTGTTGAACAACTTGGGCTGTACATCAAGCAAGAATGGGAAAGAATTCCACCTGAAAAGCTTTAAAAATTGGTCTCCTCAGTTCCCAAACGTTTACTGAGTGTTGTGAAAAGGAAAGGCCATGTAACACAGTGGTAAAAATGCCCCTGCGCCAACTTTTTTGCAATGTGCTGCTGCCATTAAATTCTAAGTTAATGATTATATGCAAAAGAAAATGAGGTTTCTCAGTTCGAACTAGGGCTGGGCGATATATATACTCGATATATCGCGGGTTTGTCTCTGTGCAATATAGAAAATGACTATATCGTGATATTCGAGTAACATATTTTTCAGACTATAAGTCGCAGTTTTTTTCATAGTTTACTCAGGAGCGACTTATGTGTGAAATTATTAACACATTACCGTAAAATACCCAAATATTATTATTTAGCTCATTCACGTAAGAGACTAGACGTATAAGATTTCCTCGGATTTAGCGATTAGGAGTGACAGATTGTTTGGTAAACGTATAGCATGTTCTATATGTTATAGTTATTTGAATGACTCTTACCATACTATGTTACGTTGACATACCAGGCACGTTCTCAGTTGGTTATTTATGCGTCATATAACGTACACTTATTGAGCCTGTTGTTTACTATTCTTTATTTATTTTAAATTGCCTTTCAAATGTCTAATCTTGGTGTTGGGTTTTATCAAATAAATTTCCCCCAAAAATGCGACTTATACTCCAGTTCGACTTATATATGTTTTTTTCCCTCTTGTTATGCATTTTCGGCCGGTGCGACTTATACTCCGGAGCGATTTATACTACGAAAAATACGGTATACGTTTTCACGCAGTTGCTTTTAGCTGCAGACATTACACTACAGGCTCTTCTCACTCTTTCTAGTCTCTCCTTCTCACAGACAGCAAGCGCACCTTCTTACATACGTCACATACGTATACGCCCTCGCGGAGCAGAGAGGTAGCACCATGGGTAACGTTAGCTGTGGTGCGAGTGGTAATACGAGAGAAAGAAGGTGCAAATCTGGTAACAAATGAAGGAAGAATAATTCCCAAGAAAAACAGCACGGGATCCATCGTCTGGCGGTGGTTTGGCTTCAAGCGGGAATATGTCGAACAGACAACCGTAATTTGTCAAGTGTGGGGCAAAAGCGTTGCTACAAAAAGTAGCATTACTGCTAATATGTAGCATCATTGGAAAAGTCACCTGCTAGAGAATGAAGAGTGCTTACTCCGCATGTCAACATCTCCGTTCGGTGCCACACACACAAAATGCCGAGACAACCATTTCCACATCAACACCGTATGAAAAAAATAGTCCACAACATAAGGAGGTCCGCCGGAACCTACCACATAGCAAAGGACATACACTATTTGATTTCCTATTATGCAGCTCATTTTTATTTGACAGTTATTGAAATATCTTGTGTGACATCATGCACAAAAGTGCACTTTATTTGTTTTAAACTATTGTAGTGGCGTTCTGTACAAAAAGTGCACTTTAATTTAGTGTTGTTTTGATATGTCATCTTAGTGACATCATGCACAAAAGTGCACAAATAGCTTGTTTTAAAATGTCTCTGACAATCTTGCACTTTCTGTTTTGAAATGACATGAATGTTTGTGCCACTGCTTAATAAATACAGTTTAATAAATTAAGTTTTGATCAATTGACTTAGTTGTGATTTCCCTCTGTGCATGAAATTTTAAAATGAGCATATATTAATGCAGTATGAACAAGAATGTTTTAATGTAGACACATAGAATCATCATACTGCTGTGATTATATGCATCAAGTGTTCATTCAACGCTAAGGCAAAATATCGCGATATATATCGTGTACCGTGACATGGCCTAAAAATATCGAGATATTAAAAAAAGGCCATATCGCCCAGCCCTAGTTCGAACATTACATATATTGTCTTTGCAGTCAATTCAATTGAATATAAGTTGAAAAGGATCTGCAAATCATTGTGTTCTGTTTTTATTTACGATTTACACAACGTGCCAACTTCACTGGTTTTGGGTTTTGTAGAATTGGATATCAAGAGCATGTAAAAGTTTGACTCCTACCTTGTTTACCTCCGTGACAGCTTCCTTAAAGTTTTGTAATCAATCAGAAATATCAAGCAGCTAAAATGCGCTAAACATATTTAAGTGTGGAGATAGTGTTTTGCATTTTCCCATCATGCTTGGTAATGGAGTTAATTGGGTGTAATTCTGAATTTCTTTTATGGGGCATGGACGTTTTTTATAATATCCACAAATTGTGTTATATTGTATTATGTATGACCATGTCTGTTAGAATTGCGTTGGTTCGATTTAAAAAAAAATGTGCACCATGATTAGGGAAGGTTATTTGCATTGGGGTCTTATAAATAAATCATGTGCTTTGCATGACATTCAAAGCTCGATATGCGGTCATAAACCTTAAATACCTATGTTGTCCACAAGATGGCGATAAAGCAGCAACATATAAATTTACTTAAAATTAAACTCATGACGCCTCGTGGGCCAAATTGAAGGCGCCGGCAGGCCATACATGTCCCGCGGGCCGTAGTTTGGACACTGCTGCCATAAAGCAACCTGCTCCACCATTAAGGTTACCATCCATGATTAAGGTACAGTAGTATGTGCTGTCAAAATAAATTGTGCGATTAATCAGTGTTTGTACATGATTACTGTAATAATGTTTTGTAGGGATGTAACCGTACTGTAAATACCGTTGTATTGCGGTTTCAAAATTCTCACAATAATGTAGTGACGTGTGACAGCAAGCGAGAACTGGGAGTACACTCGGCAGTGTAGTTTTTTGTCTGGAACTATTGAGTGAGCCTGTCTGATAAGCAAACCACATTTCCCACAATCCCCTGCGCAGTGCAGCTCAGGAAAAGATGGCAGGAAAAACAGAGGAGCAGAGATGAAAGCTCAAACTAGTGGATCATCCCGCAAATTAACGATCAGACTCTGAAAAAGAGCAGTTCCCCTTTGCTAATGCAGGCCGGACTTTTCACTCTCGAGTATCTTGGACATCCCGAAAAAAAAGGGCGGTTTCACTGACCTGTTACATAAAATATTTTTGGGATGTTTTTTATTTTGAAAATACAATTTTAATTTGAATTACTATAACGTGTTTAGTGTCAACATGCTGTTAGCATTGTATTTGCTAATTTAATGCTGAAAACCCACTCTTGTTACTTTCAGTTTTGTTACTCAAATGAGTCATCTGTGGCTAAGGAACCTCTAAAACAAAACACAATTGCCTGGGATAGGCCAATAGAAGGGATGTGTCTGCAGATTTTTTTTAAAACGGCAAAAATAAAATTAAAAGATGCAAATTCGGTAAAAAAATAAAAAAAGGTTCAAGAAAGAAAAATAGGTTTTACAAGATGGTGGTTACAAGATGGATATCGCATTGTGAGTATTTCGGATTGTATTTAATATCGTATTGTGAGTTGACAATTTTGTTAGACCCCTAGCCGATACACATTTTGAGTAGTACACTATTTGTATTATTAGATTTAGAGTTAAAAAAACTAACAAACAGAAATGTAAGTTTATTTTTGAAAGAGTTACAACAAGCCAATGACACAGTTTTGCTGTAATGGCCCATAAACAATTTTTAGGCGAGCTCTCAAGTTAAATGTTAAAATGCTAAAAACTACCCTCTACTCCAATAAAAAGAAAAAAGAAATTTCAAAAAAGAGGCTAAGGCAGGGTGATTTTTGATTTATATATTTGTTTAATGAAATATGATTAACAAGCAAAAAGTAATCACCAGCAACCGACAATAGACACTGGCAATTAGTCGTAATGGTTTGTTGATGCGACATGACTGCAGATAAGGGAAGAGCATAATTGATATTCTCAACCCAGTTCTGTTAATTAAAGCACTGATTAGTCTGCTAAACAGGCCCCGACAAGCTAAGACGCAGAGCTGCCCTTTAAAAAAATACAGAAATACAATTAAATAATAATATAACATCCACAGGCGGTAATCCTTTGAGGTTTTCTGGGGAAAACGCGGCTGCAGGACGTAGAACTATAAATGTAAACAGGAGAGGCTTAATTAAACTTTATTTGTTTTACTTTGCTAAATTATCAGGAGTACTGAAGACCGATTTCAGGGCCAATTTTTAATGGGTCGTAAATTTAGTACTTTGAGTGAAATGCTGCAAGCTAATTTATTAAGCACCCTTTATTTATTTATTTTACTTTTACTTTTCAAACTGATATTTCCATTTATTTTTTAAATGTTGTGAAAAAAAATACAATTAAATTTAAGAAATGTTTAGTATTTATATTTAAAAACAAAGCTTTGTGTTAAGTTGTTAATATCAACATTTTAGCTTTTTCTCTTTACCTCTTCGCTCTACTTTCACCCATTTTTTCTGTGATTGTTTTGTTTAGTTTTATTTGCTGCAAGCCAATAAGTGGTCGAATAGCCTTTTTTAAAACACATATTTGTTTGGTTTTCTTAGAGTTTTCCACAGGACGCGATCTATTTGTGGCAATGGTGGGTTACATAATGACGCAGTTGTCCAATGTCCATAAATGGCCATGAAACATTTGCAAGGTGTGAGCCTAAAATTATGAAAATCAAAATAAAAAAGGGCTAGATGTTTATGGATGTTCTCATTCAACCAGGTAATTTTATTCTCAGGGCATTCAATCGATCGCAACTGGACTGCAAAAAATGGCTAGAAGTACAAAAAACGTTCTGCTTCAGAAACAAGATGTAACCGGCTGTGAGTGCTTTAAGATGAGAAGAGTGTTATGTGCTTTCGTTTCAGTCTCCAAAGGTATTTTTACTAGATTTGTCGGTAGTCACTTTTCTGAATAAGTGTATCTAGAAAAGTTTGATTACTGGCAAAATTTAGCAACTATGTCAGATAAGTTGGCAACACTGATCCCTCCTGCTATGTTTTCTTATTCTCTGGCAGACGAGTTGTGAAATAATGGCTTTATGAGCGAAGGCGAACACAGTGCCAAATCTATATGTGGCCGGATGCCAATTTCAATCAAAAACAGGCTTTAAAAACTTGGGAGTTAATTACCAGCAAACCTCATGTGACTTCAGCTCATTGGACTTTGTGAACTGAACTTTAATTTAGTTGAACTCACTTTTTAACTTGAGTCAAACAATATAATTAAATAGTAACACGTTTCATGAGATTTCCTCTAGAGGATTCACTCCGAAGTGTTTTTTTCCTTAGCGTTTTTATGTGATGTCACCACAAAAGTCTACCGGTGATCGCAGAGAGGAAACCGCAGAACAGGAAAGTTGTAGGTTCATGTTTAATGTTCATCATAAAAGTATAAAAAAGCAATAAAATAAATTGCCCTTTGCTCCCTTCTGTGCTTTTGCTTTGTTTTAGTTCTATTTAGTCTTTTCCGAAACAGTGGCTCGCTTCTTTCTATACTTGCAAGACAGTTACAGGACGCTAAAATGTTAACTAAAGTACCGCCTGTGTGTTGGCCCAGAATCAAACAAATCTACTTAACATGGTTTCCCTTGCTTGTCTGACTGGAAGTAAATGTTTGGTTCTGGCCAATGAGGCATTCCTAAATAAAAAGTTAATTCATTAGTAAAAATGAGCGCCCCCTTTTAAAGGCTCTCACCTATCTTTGGACGGCGTTAAAAGGCTGCATGGTGCAACAAAAGGGGACCTTGCCTCACAGAAAGCTGGGTAAAGGCGCTTCGTAGTGGAAGCGGTTGAGGACAGCACGCTTAATAGAAGTGACAGTCAGCAGATACGAGTCGGGCGCCTCCACCCGCTCCCGTCTGGTGCGAAGAAAGGGAAAATAAAAAATGAAAAGACAACACACACGCGCACACACACACACACAAACACACGCACACACACACACACACACACACACACACACACACACACACACACACACACACACTCGCCATCAAGTGATTACACAGTAAACCGCCATACACACAAAGAGAGGACCAGTGAATAGACAGCGTCTACTTTTAGATAGCGTGGTTATCAGCAAGGAAAAAGAAACAAAAGTGGACTTCTTTTTTGGAGTTGAGGGACAAAACACCCAAAAGGCACACAAGGGATAACAGGGATAAGACAACCTTCAGGAGCAACCTGTCTCTCCAACTTAGTCACACAGCACACTTTGCCCTTGGCTCACAGTCATCCGAGGTTCATGCTCGCTGGCTTTGATAGGAGGCCCGGGCCTGGAACGCGTTCCTGTTGAGCCGGAAAGATGCTCGGTGCAGCTTTATAGGAGATTGAAAAAAGGAAACGCAATGTGGGCCTTCATCAAATACTCAAGAATGAAAGCTAAAACTTGGGTTCTCCGTTTAAAGGTCCCAGAATCCATATTGTGGTATTTTTCAACATTAAATAGGTATCAGAGTTTCCACAATCAGAGGTGGGCAGTAACGCGCAACATTTAGTCCGTTACATTCACTGAAGTAACTTTTTGGACAAATTGTACTTGTCAGAGTAATTTTAATGTGACATACTTTTTACTTTTACTTGAGTATTTTTGTGAAGAAGTAACGCTACTTTTTCTCCGTTACATTGAGTTTCATTTCGAACGTTAGATTTATTTTATCATAAATATTTATAATCTATTGCTTGAGGCTTGCGAAGACGTAGACATTTGTCGGCAAGCTTTCTTCCGGTAGGCACTGTCACATGACTCTGTTTAACCAGTCACACTATTGACGTCTGACCAATCAAACGCAGCCTGGCGTTAGACATTATTTGCAGGCGAAAAGGAATAAGCCAGTAGTGGTATCCCACTTTGTCATTACAGAACACAAAATAATATGTGTATGTCTCGTTAGTCAGTAGAGAACAATAATAATTAGTGGTAGATTGCATATGATTTCACGACAGCATTTCATTCAATCAGATTATCCACAACATCGTTATTCATACTTTATTTAGTGATGTAAGAATTAAACGTTTATATAAAACAATTTAGACAATGTTATTGACAGTAAACCAGCAATTAAAAATAACTCACTGCTTAGTTGGTATTAACATTATAGTGGCAACCTTTTTGTAAGTCTCTGACAATTATTATACTAAGTAACATTTAAACACAATAAAACAATAACACCACCACCAAATAGCAGTGGAAAGTTGTAGTTATCTTTTAGATCCAGAGCTTGAAAGTTACTAGTGCTACCTGATTAGCACTTTGCATTCTCTTCTTCTACTGTCTAACATAGCTAACAATCTGAAATGACCACGATCAACCCTTATTGGGTTCACTTGTACAATCTCAGTCACATGAACATTGATATGATACATGTGGGCCATAGATAGAAATGGTGTTAAATGTAGCTTTGCTGTAGCTAGCTACTTTTGCCGTGTAGCTTGTAGTGTAACTTGCTACAATTCTCCGGGGATAGCTTCCCCTGTAGCTTAGCTACATTTAATGGAGAGTAACTTGTAGCTTAGCTTGCTACATTTCCCATGTAGCATCACTGGACAATGGACAGGCTCATTTTGCTCGGAGTGGGTCAGAGGTGGTATTTTGTTCACGAGGAAGGAGGCTTTTTCTTCATGACATCATGAAAAAAACAAAAAAAATATTTAAAGATGTTCTCGCAAAAGTGGAACAAACAAGTGAGGGAGAAGATAGCATTTTCTCACGTTTGGTGCTCATAAACAGACACCAGGAACACACATTATTGAACACCATGAAGGTGACTTTTCAACAAACTTTAGCAGATTTAACACTTTTCAAACATTGTTTTGATACCTTTGATAATTGAAATACCTATTGAAACTTTAATTGACAACTTTTAAACGCTGTTTAAATGGAAATGGAGGGACGGTGTGGCGAAGTTGGTAGAGTGGCCGTGTCAGCAATCGGCGTGTTGCTGGTTACTGGGGTTCAATCCCCACCTTCTACCATCCTAGTCACGTCCGTTGTGTCCTTGGGCAAGACACTTCACCCTTGCTCCTGATGGCTGCTGGTTAGCGCCTTGCATGGCAGCTCCCGCCATCAGTGTGTGAATGTGTGTGTGAATGGGTGAATGTGGAAATACTGTCAAAGCGCTTTGAGTACCTTGAAGGTAGAAAAGCGCTATACAAGTATAACCCATTTATTTATTTATTTAAATATAAACTGGTAACACGTGATACTGTTGCGCTTAGACATAAGATCTAGATTGTGTTTCGATTTGTATGTGAAGCGACTCACCTCATTATCACTGAAGTTGAAAGAGATTAAAAATGTGATGGTTTTTATGTTTTACTACACCCAGCACACAATGGAGGCACTAAGTGTCACAGCTGGAAACAGTGGAATTTATTTTCCTACTTTTACAACACTTAAGAATGTTATACTATCACTAAACATAGCCTGTACATAACGATTATATGACCACAGTTTGACCCTGTAACAGATTATTTATATTATTTCCTTTGGGAGAATTATGCATCAATGAAAGGATCAGCATCCTGGAACGGATGTTCGAGGTACCATTTCAGACACAGCAGACTAGACTATCTAAAAGAGGATGCTGGGGGTAAATCTGCGCCACTGTGCGTTGTCCTTGACCCTAACAGATGGAGATGAAACCTGGGGTGAGAAAGAGAGTTCAGGCACAGTTTACCACCTCACAGGCCTGTTGATAAAGACCCCTCCCTCCCGCTGCGACCAAGCAGCCGCCAGGACTCGCTAATCAGCCAAGTTAGCTGCTGACCTCATCACTGGACTCTATGTCCTTTAACGAGACGACTGCTTTGATTGGTGTGTCCCGCCTGAAGGGAGAGACGCACCGTGCATAACATGCGCGTCAACATGTCCAGCAGTAAATTATGTCTCTCATATTTTTATAAGGTGTTTCAGTGTGAGCAGCGGAGATAACGAAGGCGCTGTAATCCACGTTGGCCGAGGGCGATCGTTGTGTATACAAAACAAGTGGAAACAGCGGACAAGAAGTGCCTGAAAGCCAACTCATCAACACGCATCCAAGGACAATCAGAGCCCAGCTAAAGCGCGCCCACCTTGTTATGCGCGGTATTAAAAAGCAATCTATATGTTATAGTGTAGATCCTCTTTCAAGGACATATACTTCTAATAAACCACTCTGATAACACACAAAATAGCAAGAAACAGTTTGAAAAATAGGAAAAATGGGAATTTAATATTACATTTGTTTACAATTAATTTAAATTATAATTAATATAATAAAAATAATAATCAGTAGGAAAAAAAGATTAATAATTGATACCACTCATTCCAATGTTGATTATGTTCAACTTGAAGTGATAAAGGCCTAGCAGCTTGCATTTGTCTGCAGCCAGCAGAAGCGCTGTTGATTCCGTCTCAGACGTGTTTACTATCTAAAGCAGTGTTTTTCAACCACTAGTGTGATGTGCCGTGGGAAATTTTGCAATGTCACATAGTTGTTGTAAAAAATATTTTTTGCAAACCACTAATTGTATTCTACAAATAATGTGCCGTTGTTGAGTGTCCATGCTTACTCATGGTCAACAGAGTAACCATGTAATACTCTTCCATATCAGTAGGTGGCAACAGGTCTGATTTGAGATAAGAGAATGAGTGATCTTAGATTATTTTTTTAATGTTTATTTACCCAGGAAAGGTCCCATTGAGATTAAGAATGTCTTTTTCGAGGGGGTCCTGCACATTCATACACCAGTGTAGGTGCCACTGGGAGATAGGTGGGCCGTGGTTAGGATGGCGGATGCTGGCATCGAACCTGGAACCCTCAAGTTGCTGGCATGGCCGCTCCACCACCTGAGCCACGCCGTCCCAAATGCCATTATGATTATTGTATGAATTAATATCGAACAATTGCGTCAGGTATTTCATGAGAACTACTTTAAATTGTCAATATAGGCTACTGAGTCTCATTTCTTAACATCGTCTGCTAGTGGTGTACCTCAGGATTTTTTCCGATGAAACAAAAGTGCCTCGGTTCAAAAAAGGTTCAAAAACACTGATCTAAAGATCCGTTTTGGAAAAAGCCGAGCTATATCCGCGCAGACATCCATATTGAAACAACTGCTCCAAGCAGCTTCATTCTGCTCCATACAACACTGGCATGGAGCAGGAATTCAGGAGAATCTTCACCAGAGTCATATTTGACTAAGGGTTCAATTCTTGGAATCCATGCAGTGTTTTGTTTTGTTTATGAGGGAGAAAAGATTGTGATGATATGTAGTACTGTATATTGATTGGTCACATGGATGTAGAGGTAAGGTAATTCCTCCAAAGTTACATTAAAGACTCTTATAAAAGGAATACAATTTTTCATTGAAATTAAACAAAAAACTAACCTAATTTAAAAAAGGCTAAACTACTCTGATAAACAAAAAAACACAGTAGAGATTAGATAGTTTAGTGATGTCATCAGCTCTGGTGCAACGCCGGGAAGACATCTACCATTACAACACAAATGTCCACTGCAGAGGACACTGGTTCACAGAGAGTTGTATACCTTTTTTTAATGTTTTGAGATTTTTATAAAAACATCATAATATAAATATGCAACAAGGAGAATTATTTAGAAAAAATTAAAATAGTTAAATTTTAATTTTAAGGCAGAACAGCTAATTCATTTTTTTGTTGTCACTTTTTGTAGAATTTAAAATAATCATGATTAAGAAAAGTTTATTATAAAGATGCAAATTAAATGCAAAAAAATGTGTTTTACCAAATCATCAGTCTTACTCTAGCTTGGTTTCGCTTTCCAACCAAAAAAAGTGTATTTCTTTTACTTTGTCTACAACAGTAAGAGGCAGCATGGTGGAACAGGGGTTAGTGCATGTGCCTCAAAATACGAAGGTCCTGAGTTCCCGGTATCTTTCTGTGTGGAGTTTGCATGTTCTCCCCATGACTGCGTGCATTCCCTCCCGGTACTCCGGCTTCCTCCCACCTCCAAAGACATGCACTTGGGGATAGGTTGATAGTGTGTGAATGTGAGTGTGAATGTTGTCTGTCTATCTGTGTTGGCCCTGCGATGAGGTGGCGACTTGTCCAGGGTGTACCTTCCGCCCGTGTACAGCTGAGATAGGCTCCAGCACCCCCCGTGACCCGAAAGGGATAAGCGTAGAAAAATGGATGGATGGATGGACAACAGTAAGATTCATATTGATTGTGTACTAATGTAATGGCAGCAGAATTTTACAAAAACGCACCTTGGATTTGCTGCGATAAGCCTAATTATGTGTCGGGCATGTCCTACTTAGATGATAGTGTGCAAAGAATGCATGCATAGCTGGAAGGAGCTAAGAGGTGAGAAGAGTTCAAGTGATGCTTGCCCACAAATAGAATTGAATTATTGATCTGACAACAAATGACATTATGAGGAGCTCATAGACCCCGTGTGGACCTTACATAAATTGTTGTTTGCGTGTGCAAGAGGGGGAGGCAAGCATCGCTGGTCTAAGTCCAAATTATTTTCCAGTCAGGCGGGCTAGCGGGAGCATGCACGCCGACAGGAGCGAGCAAAGAGTGAATCAATCAAGTGGGCCGAGGCGATGCATACAGAAGGAGGGTCTCTTCACTCCGGCTGAGACTTGAACTTGATTGCACACAGAGTGGCTTTTTTTCTTTGTATTTAAACGCCAATCTACTCTTCTTACCGCCAAGGAAAAATGAGACATTGGGACTTTCATTTCTGCCATCTTCATGGGTGGTCTACTGCAGCTTGGACTTCAAGCGACTCGGCTTAGGCAAAAGTATTGGGATGCGCCCCTGAAGTAGAGTTTTAGGTGTCTGTGGATAATCTCTTTCATCCACTTTGTCGTATTCTCATTGAATCAATCGCAACTGGACCGTTCAGTTTGTCTCAGAAGATGCTTCCCCTCTGATCCAAACAGGCTTCATCAGATCATGCTCAGACTTGGATTGGACAAATATAGTCCAGTTTGAGTCTAGGATTATGGAGCTCTAGACCAATCAAAGTCTGTGACTATGAACTGATGAAGCCTGCTCGGCTGAGAGGTGAAACATATTCTAAGACAAACTGAACAGCAAGACTTGGCACCACATGATTCTATTTGATTCTTAGGGGTAACGATTCGATTCAGAATCGATTCTCGATTCAAAACGATTCTCGATTCGAAATCTATACTTTTTTTAATAACATTGGATGCCAGTTCTAAGATTGACTACATTCCTCCATAAAACAGATAAACAGCTCTGATCAATGTATATAGTACTTAAAATAAAACAGGTTTTGTTTAATAAAATGCTTCCCAAACATTTAATAAAGTCAAATACAAATAAGTCAACAAGAGAAGTATCCAACACTTCTCTTTTGTAAAGTAAATCTCTACAGCAGATATAGATCATCTACATCAACAATATAATTTACCTGAGTGGCTGAACAGTACAGATTTTAAAAAAACAATGAAAAATATATATATATATATATTTTTTTTTTAATCGATTAACAATAGTTACAAATAAGAATCGCGAATAATCTGAAAAAATTTATAATAATTTGACACCCCTACTGAACAGTCCAGTTGCGACCGATTGAATGCCCTAAAACATTTTAGGTGTAGTTTTTCCAATTTTAAGTACTCACATTTTCCTGCTAACGTTAAGATGTGTTTTAAACCCTGCACTTCCAGACTTGAATGCGTACCGTATTTTTCGGACCATAGGGCGCACCGGATTATAAAGCGCACTGCCAATGAGCGGGTCTAGTCAGGTCTATTTTCATACAAAAGGTGCACCGGATTATAAGGCGCATTAAAGGGGTAACATTATGATTTTTTTCTAAATTGAAAACACTTCCTTGTGGTCTACATAACATGTAATGGTGGTTCTTTGGTCAAAATGTTGCACAGATTATGTTTTACAGACCATCTTCAAGTCGCTTTCTGACATTCGCTTCAGGATGCGCCATTTTGTGGGCGGTCTTATTTACTTGGCTCACCTTTGACAGCGTCTTCTCTCCGTCATCTTTGTTGTAGCGGTGTAGCGTGCAAGGACGGGCGTGGAAGAAGTGTCAAAAGATGGAGCTAACAGTTTTAATGACATTCAGACTTTACTTCAATCAATAACGGATCAGCATCTCCTTATCCGTGCCTCACTTGTGCAACAACGCCGGAAATGTGTCCCGTGAAAAACCATCCGACCGGAACTCTCTAATAACTAAAGTTCCGTGGGTGAATAATGTGAACCAACTACACAGGTATTTTGAAGCGCTTTCATAGCGAGTCTACTGACAGATATAAGTAAGAAATTTACACTACTTTATATTAGAAATGGCAACAGTGGAGGATGAATGTCCCATAACAACAAAATACAGAAAAAGAAGAAGCTTATCCACTATGGTGTTGCACGGACTACAATGGCGGATTCACACAAATTTTCAGGACTTTTACAGATCCCAAATATAGATGAGCAGGCACCAGAAGGTAAGAAAATTTGTTTTGCATAATATTGCAAGACAAAACTTGAGATAAAATGTCTGCTAATGGGTGCCATCTTGCAGTCCTTATCCACATACCATAATAATACTTGTATGTTGAAGCACAATTCGTCGGTCTACAGGAGCCGTAATGCTCCCACAATCTATCAAGCGGTGTGGCTTCATAGCTCACCAAAGTTGTACTAATCATACATGATCGGAGGGGACGGCGTGGCGCCGTTGGGAGAGTGGCCGTGCCAGCAACCTGAGGGTCCCTGGTTCAATCCCCAGCTTCTACCAACCTAGTCACGTCCGTTGTGTCCTTGAGCAAGACACTTCACCCTTGCTCCTGATGGGTCGTGGTTAGCGCCTTGCATGGCAGTGTGAAGGTCTGTGAATGTGGAAATAGTGTCAAAGCGCTTTGAGTGCCTTCAAGGTAGAAAAGTGCTATACAAGTATAACCATTTACATGAACATGTCTGCAAGTAAAAAAAAAGGAACCTCTGTGACTTCACAAAAACCCCAAGTGAAGGTGTTTTGCTTTCACCATTAAAAAACAGTAAAAGATTATTTCACATTTTAAGGACACCATCCTTGATAGTCGCAGATTTTTAGCAGCATGAACCGGCAAGAAACCAATGTTGATCGTCCTTTCTTCCCCTTTCAGAGCATTTTACCATGACTACTTTCACTTCCCTTTTCTTTGACGCCCTGCCATCAGAACAGTCTGCCTCACACTTGGGAGACATAGTGAAGGGATAAAAGTTCGATAAAAAGAATGAAAGAGTTATCTTTTTCTTTTTGTAAAATATCAAAAATGTATGGAAGTGCGTACGTAACAACGAAACACGAATGAACGTCCATTCAAATGATCGTACAATACATTTTAATACACTTTTACGATTGGGACCTAAGGAAAAGTGTAATTTGGTTTGAAAAGGGTCCTCAAGTGTTAAAAAGGCAAAATGTTTTTAAAACATTTTCTTAATTTGATGGTTGAAAAGGTGAGTCCACAAGGGACTCCAATTAATTACATTCATGTTAATCCTATCTTATCTGATTTTAGCCCTCTGGAAAAATAAGAAGATAATTAATAATCTGTTTTCTGGTGATCAGGGTGTGTTTTGTTTACATCAGAACAGATGTGCTCTGGTGTTTGTGTGTTTTTTCTTTTACCAAGGGAGATAACATTCTGTTTTCAACACTGAAGGTGGAGAGGAAAGTTTCAACACTGAAGGTGGAGAGGAAAGTAAGGGGGTGGGGGGGCAAAGACGAGAGTTTTTTTTTTTTTCTTCAAAAAGAGGACACTAACTCTTTATGACTAATTAAACAAGCCACTCAGACGACGGCTGCGTGACACCACACTGACGGAGCGTCGCAGGGGCCCGCAAAGTGAGACAAAACAATGCCCGGGTAAAAATAAATACACTGGCGGAGACGGAGGAGGAGAAAGTGGTAGTGGCACTGAAACAGTGCGCCATAAAAATGTTAATGGAGGTCAAAGAAGGTAGATAAACGTTAAGCTTGATAATAGGTGGGACATATATTTGGAAACGTGATAGATCCATAAACAGTTCAGAAATATGTCATAAATTAGCTACACTGCAAACAATTTAAAAACATGGGATGTCAAACGATGAACTACTTAGTTATGTGTAATTTTCTGACTAGAAAAAAAAATGAGAAAAAAGAAATTGCTCACTTTTTAATGTCAATTTAAAACACGAAACAGTTCACGAATAAACACCAAAGAGATATAGCCTTTTACCCGACACATCTCTTCTAGTTACAACTGAACCAAATCCAAATTATGGCCATATTTTGCAAAGGACAACTCATTACATTAAGATAATGTGCAATTCACATATACTGTATTTCTTCTTTGCACTTCTAATGAATATTACAATATTATTGTAAAAATACGAAAAACTCAATATATATATTCAGTGATTACAGTAATTAAAGAGTCCCCTAACTCCACTGATGAATCGATGATGTGTAATCTCCACAGACAGGAAGTAGAATAGACAACAACCAAAGAGAGAGACCGCAAGGCGGGATAAAAAAAAAAACTAAATAAATTGAAGGCTAGCAGTCAGGCTAGCATGTGTTGAGAGAGCTTGTAAATATTGAACACGTGGCTGAAAGTCTTATTTGTAACATTGTGAAAACCCCCGTGTAGCATGTAGTAAGTGGATGTACAATGATAAAATAGGTTTTTCTGATAAAAAATATATATACATAAACTGGTAAATAGTTAGAATAACATTTGTTTTAAAATAATGAGATGTATAACACATGTAATAACAATAATACAATAACAGTAGTCACAATAATATTAGTATTCATAATACAAATATACACAATTATATACACAAACATAAATACACATTTATACAGTCACGATCAAAAGTTTACATACACTTGTAAAGAACAATGTCATGGCTGTCTTGAGTTTCCAATAATTTCTACAACTCTTATTTTTTGTGATAGAGTGATTGAAACACATACTTGTTTGTCACAAAACACATTCATGAAGTTTGGTTCTTTTATGAATTTATTATGGTCTACTGAAAATCTGACCAAATCTGCTGGGTCAAAAGTAAACATATAGCAATGTTAATATTATCTATTATCTATCACAAAAAAATAAGAGTTGTAGAAATTATTGGAAACTCAAGACAGCCATGACATGTTTTTTACACGTGTATGTAAACTTTTGATCGCGACTGTACATACCTATACACATATTCAGTGTTCCCACACATTCACTTATTTGTGGCGGCCTGCCACGAAAGAATTACGTCCGCCACAAATAAAAAAATTAAAAAAAACATTTTTTTTTTTTTTTTTTGTCCTGTCCAGCTTCTCAGGCAAATCATATAGTTGATGTAGATGCCCATATAGGCTAGTCAGATTTACTTTAAAAAAGAGAAGTGTAGGATACTTCTCTTGTTGCCTTATTTGTATTTGACCACTACTGTTTTCTGTTTATTTGTTACTGACTGTGGCAGGACACCTCTGCCTCTGTTTCACTTTATGTTGCTGGTAAATAATATGGTTGTAGTAGTAGGCTAAAGTTAAATTATTTAGTATGCACTAATTAAAGGGGCAGAGCTTTAAGAGACATTTTAGCTTTTATATTTTATAAGATATATTTTTTGTAAGAACCACAATTAATAAATATATTTCAGTGAATAACTTATTGTTCAAATCTGTATATAAATATGTACATAAAGTGTTGTAATTATATTGTAAAATGGATGGATGGATGGATGGATGGATGGATGGATGGATGGATGGATGGATGGATGGATGGATGGATGGACGTTTAAAACAAAACTGTTATTATTAATTAGAAAGTATACATTTTTTTAGCCTTTTTAGAGAAAATCATATCATTGTAGTAAATTATGCAAATTACTCGATTATGTATCTTGGCAGTTTATGGGAAACACTGCATATTTTATATATCAATATGCTGTATATACATAAATAGACATATTGTAATAATCCCAGGAATGTAGGCTCATAGACTTCTTCGTTTGTCTTGTCTTTATTATACAAGATGCAATGTAACCACACAACAGCTCCAATGTGCGTCTCTCCTCTTTCCCGGCAAAACTCGAACCAACACTTCCTGTCAACAACGTCACTTTCCTAACTTGGCCATTGGCTAACACCCCGTAGCCAGCCGCTACATCACCCCCTTACAAAAAGTCCTCGCGCTCGAGGACTGACCCGTAAGGCAATATTTGGCAACACCATAGCAGCATGTAAATCAGAGCAAACCATTAGTGCAAACTAAACAGTGAAGTGAAGTGAATTATATTTATATAGCGCTTTTCTCTAGTGACTCAAAGCGCTTTACATAGTGAAAACCCAATATCTAAGTTACATTTAAACCAGTGTGGGTGGCACTGGGAGCAGGTGGGTAAAGTGTCTTGCCCAAGGACACAACGGCAGTGACTAGGATGGCGGAAGCGGGGATCGAACCTGCAACCCTCAGGTTGATGGCACGGCCACTCTACCAACCGAGCTATACCGCCCCAGTGTAAACAAACATAACCCTTACATCACACAAAAGCAGGTTCACAAACGCCCCCCTTCCCTTATTGTCCTTCAGTCTAATGACACCACAAAGTCTTGCAAGCGGTCCGGAGGCCTCTTCTTCCGCCACGGCCGCTCTCTTCCATTCCCCAGCAGTGGGACAGCTAGGTCGGGTGTGCCAGTCCTCGGGAGGGAGCTGGAGGGGGCCGGGGATAAGGGGGGTGGGGAAATTGGTTCCCCCTGGGGCGTAAGCGGGGTATTGGTAAAGGGCTGGGCGGGCAAGGGAGAGGTCACCTGTGTATACGAGGCAGCGGAAGGGGGACCCCCCCCTGTAGGGGGCAAGTCTGTCTCTGAGGAGGGCCACCTTCCTTCCCCGGGGGGGGGGGGGGGGAAGCTGGATACGATACACAACTTCTCCCAGCTTCTGGAGTATCTTACAGGGTCCTGTCCATTTGCTGTCCAGCTTGGGACTGCGGCCCTTCTTCCGAATCGGGTTGTAGACACAGACCAACTCGCCTGGCGCAAAGTCCCTACCTCGGGTCGTCACGTCATAGCAGCGCTTTTGTTTCACACCAGCTTCCTGCAGCTGCTCCCGAGCGAAACTGTGGGCTGAGTACAGCCAGTCTTGTAGTTTCCTGGCGTACTCTGGCCCTGCAGCGAAGGCCGGGGCATCCGGTGGGCGGCCAAAGGCCAGCTCTGCTGGTGTGCGCATCTCTCTCCCTAGCATGAGAAGCGCCAGTGTGCACCCTGTGGATTCTTGGACAGCAGAGCGACACGCCATCAGCACCAGTGGTGGGTGTTTGTCCCAGTCACGCTGGTGGCGGGAGGTGACAATGGCGAGCTGGTCTCCCAGGTTGCAGTGGAACCGCTCCACTAACCCATCACTCTGAGGGTGCAATGGGGTAGTGCGGGTTTTGTGAATGCCCAGGCACTCGCACAAGGCCGCGAACACCCGGGACTCAAAGTTTGTGCCTCGGTCACTGTGCAGAGACGCCATGACGCCAAACCAACCTATCATGCCCTCCACCAGGGCATCAGCAATGGTCTCTGCCTCCTGGTTGGGAATGGCGTATGCCTCTGGCCACTTGGTGAAATAGTCTATGGCGGAAAGGACATAGCGGTTCCCCTTGTCAGACCGTGGGTACGGCCCTGTAATGTCAATTCCTACCCTGTCCATGGGACACCCCACTGGGAACTGTTGGAGCGGTGCCTGTGAGCGCCCAGTGGGGCCTTTGTGGGCAACGCAGGGGTCACAGCGGCGGCAGAAGTCTTCCACATCTCTCTTCTGTCGACCCCAATAGAACCCCTGTCTCAGCCGTTTAAGTGTTTTGGCGACCCCGAAATGTCCAGACTCACCTTCCCCATGCACTGCCTTAAGCACTGCCCTTTGGCACCACCACCTGCCACTGTTCTTCCCCTGTGGCCGCGGCCTTAAATGCCCGCTGCAGCACGCCTTGGGACACCCGCAGTGAGTCAAACATGGCCCACAGGCCTTTAGTAGCCTTGGAGAATGGTGCCACCGCCTCCCAAGGCGGGCGCTGCCGAGCCTCTACCCACTGCAAGACAGGATGAAGGTCTGTGTCCTCCTCCTGCACGTGCCTCCAATCAGCATTCGTCACAGTCTGTAGTTCTCGGCAGACAACGTTATCAGCCTGACTGACGACCGCACACTCAGCGCCCTCTGCCCGCCGCTCTTGTTCCCGGGCTTCCCTGCGCTCGCAGTACCGACATCCGTCTGCTGCACACGGCCGGCGCGATAGCGCGTCTGCGTTGGAGTGGCGAGCACCTGGCCGATGTTCTATTTTAAAGTTGTATCCTTGTAGTTCTTCCAACCACCTGGCGACCTGCCCCTCCGGCTCCCGGAAAGTCATTAGCCCCTGGAGGGCAGAGTGCTCAGTCCTAATCCCAAAGGGGAGGCCACACAGGTAATATTTAAAGTGTCTGATAGAGAGCACCACTGCCAGGAGTTCTCGGCGGGTGACACAGTAATTCCGTTCCGACTTTGTGAGTTTCTGGCTGAAGTATGCCACCACCCTCTCCCCTTCCTGCCACGGCTGTGCAAGTACACCCTCCACCCCCACTCCGCTGGCATCAGTGTCCAGTAACAAGGGCAGGGTGAGGTCAGGTGAGGCGAGTACCGGGGCCTCACACAGGGCC
>NC_084754.1:35479875-35549875 GCF_033978785.1 Entelurus aequoreus | reverse complement strand
CCACAATTTTCTTCTGTGGTTTGGAAGGCCTTCTGTAAGTCGTTGGGAGCATCGCCGAGCCTTTCTTCTTGTTACCACCCGCAGACTAATGGACAGACTGAGCGCACCAATCAAGATCTGGAAGCTGCCATCCGCTGCGTTTGCCACCAGCAGCCGGCCTCCTGGGCGCTTGGTCTACCTTGGATCGAGTATTCTCACAATACACTCGTAAGCTCTGCTACAGGCATGTCTCCATTTCACTCCGCCTACGGGTACAAACCCCCCGCTTTTCCCTCCCTGGAAGCAGAAGTCTCCGTCCCATCTGTGGCTGCCCACCTGCACCGCGCATGGCAAGCCTGGCAGAATACCCGGTCTGCACTGTCACGCACCTCGGAGCGCAACTAGCGTCTCGCTAACCGCCATCGCAACACAGCACCAGATTACAGTCAGAAGGTATGGCTGTCATCTCATGATTTACCTCTGCAGGTGGTATACAAGAAACTGCAACCACAATTTATTGGGCCGTACCCCATTGAGCGAGTCATCAATCCCTCAGTTGTTCGACTATGCCTTCCGGACTCTCTCAAGATACATCCCTCCTTCCACGTCTCTCTACTCAAGCCTGTGTCCTCCAGTTCATTGAGTCCTCCAGAAATGCCTCCTCCACCTCCCAGACTTATTGATGGCCACTGTCAAGGCCATTCTCGACGTGAGGAGAAGGGGCAGGGGTTTCCAGTATCTGGTCGACTGGGAGGGTTACAGCCCCGAGGACCGATCCTGGGTCCCGCGTTCGCTTATACTAGACCCTTCACTTTTAACTGTATTTTATGACCGTTTTCCGGAGAAGCCAGGTAAGCCGTCAGGTGGCGTCCATTAAGGGGGGGTACTGTTGCGTTTTGTCATTTCCCTGCCTTCTCTTTTTTGGTGTCTGTTTTTTCCTCAGTCAATTAGTCCCCAGCGAGGCACACCTGCAACAAGTCTCTACCCAGTACGATTTAAGCTCGTCACCGACAGCTGGTCCCTGCCGATTATTGTCTCCTGCACCTCCCACGTGCATGTGCCTGATTCACTTCGTCCTGCCTGGTATGTTGTCTCTCCTTATTCCTGAAATTCCTCACCTCTTTGTGTTTGCTTCCTAGCCTCCCTGAGGTAAAGAGGATTTTGTGTTGGACCTTTTGTTGAACTCAGTGCGCCCTGGCCTTTTCCCCTGACGACCACTGATGGACCTGTTTTTGTTTGCTTATTCATGGTGTGCACTTCTGCCCCATCGCTTTTTGTTACACTTTTTGGACTCATTAAATTGTTTAACATTTTGTAATTCAACCTCGCCTCCCGTCTCTGCATCCTGGGGTCACCTCCTTGATCAAATCCTAACAGTAACGGTACACAAAAATTTTGATTCGGTACCTACCTCGGTTTAGAGGTCACGGTTCGGTTCATTTTCGGTACAGTAAGAAAACAACAAAATATAAATGTTTTGGTTATTTATTTACCAAATTTGTAAACAATGGCTTTATCCTTTTAGTAGTTGATTTTTATTATATAAATTTTATTTTTATCAACATGTGATAGCAGGGACCCTGCCATTCAAAACTAAGCTGCTACATTACTAATGATTGCACACGCACACACACACACACACACACACCGCACAATGAGCTAACACACACACACACACACCGCAAAATTAGCTAACGTTACGCTAAAAGCTAATTAGCCTTCACCTCAAGCCAGGATTGCGAGCGAGCTGAGCTGCCGTTTGTGTCTTGAACGTCAAATGGCTCATCGTGATGTTGCTAGTAGTTGACTGGGAGGTGATTATTTTAATTGGGGAGAGTCCGCTGCCTGATGCTCACCTGCTAAACACCTATCTGCTAACCCCACCGCAGAAGCACTGACTACATGCGCTCTGAATACGCACTGCTGAATGGCTGTTACCGCTCGCTCTGAATATGCACTGCTGATTGGCTGTTACCGCTCTGAATACGCACTGCTGATTGGCTGTTACCGCTATGGTTGTAACCAATCAGATGGTTGTGTGGGTGGGACAATGCTGGGTGCTGTGTAGGTCGGAGACAGAGGCAGAAAGCACAGAGCAGCTTGTTAAGACTTTAGCTTAGGCGGCTACTTCATATGTCCGTGTGGAAACTCGTTCGGTACACCTCCGAACCCAACCGAAACGGTTCAATACAAATACACGTACCATTACACCCCTAATATATAAGTATATATATATATATATATATATATAAGTATATATATATATATATATATATATATATATATATATATATATATATATATATATATATATATATATATATATATATATATATATATATGCACACACACACACACACACACACATTTATATATAATATATACATATATGTGTCTCGTGTGCTGGTATGACAAAGTTCCTTGAATCCGGAAAAGTAATCTGTAAATGGTAAAAACATTTAAAAAAAAAAAATTTAAGTACCATGAACTAAATACTAACACTAGTATTGAGTGATGTAGTGGAATAGTAAGTTAGAATAGCATGTTTTGTATTAATAATAATATTAATATGTTTGTATTGAGAGATATGATTTACTTCCATAAATAAATGATCAAAACACAAGATACCGTATTTCATCTGAAAAAGAAGCAACAAGTAAAAATAAAATACAATATGCTGGTTGGTAAAACTAGTAAGTAGTAGACTAAATTAAAATATCTTTTTTTTTGCAAAAAAATCTGTGAGGGGCAATATACTGAAGAAGAAAAGCACAATAAACCTGTTGCTAAAACTAGTACTTCATCATAAGGTTAATTGTTTTTTTGGTGAAGCCATTCTTTAGTGGATTTTAGATGTATTATTGGGTGTTATGTCATTCTGAAAATAATGGTAAATGGGTTATACTTGTATAGCACTTTTCTACCTTCATGGTACTCAAAGCGCTTTGACACTATTTCACCCATTCATACACACATTCACACACTGACGGCGGGAGCTGCCATGCAGAGCCCTAACCATGACCCATCAGGAGCAAGGGTGAAGTGTCTTACTCAAGGACACAACGGACGTGACGAGGTTGGTAGAAGGTGGGGATTGAACCAGGAACCCTTAGGTTGCTGGCACGGCCACTCTCCCAACTGTGCCACACCGTCCCAATCCTAATCGTTTTTACTGAAGTGCTTTAGGCCTGAATTCCAACTAAATCCCCCAAAAACAAAAGCCATGTGTGGACTTTCTACATTGGACTGACTGTAACGGTGAAAAAGAGGAATAGTCGGAGGAGCTTCCTCATTGGACATAAAGTGTGCAACAGGCACAAGTTATCTGCATGATCATCACATGTCTGTATGAAGAATAGGGAAGAAAACGTCCGTGTGACACCAGCAAAATCATCTTAAAAGTACTTTGCTGAGGAACTTCCAAAAATAGTGGTGGCCGCCAAGCTTTGAAGCAGCACAGATGAGTCAGTGAGAAGAACGCTTGTCATCAAGGCGAGAGTGAAGCTGGGGGCAAATGCAGACTCCCAAAACATAGACTTATGATGACACCTCCATAGATTTGCATTTCAAGAGGCGCTTCCAAGCCCCCTGAAGGCAAAACAACGATTAATATCCACGCTAGGCGAAAGGAATTTCAAGTAGAGAGCGTGGATGAAAAGTCGCTCCTGCTGACACTGGAAACCATAGTGTTTGTGGTCAAGATGGATGCATGTTGACTAGGAGGTGTACCAAGTTTAGTTATTGCTTTACACCAGGGGTGAGCAAAGTTTTTTCACCACACTGAAAAGTCAAAGTCATCTTGATATTTTGTATTGTAAAATAAATGCTAAAATCTGACATCATTGTATACATTCAAAGACAAAACTTTGTTTCAGTTTTGTGTTATAGGTGACAAAATTAGTAAGGGTGTCCCGGTCCAATATCAATATCGGTCTGATATCATCAAAATAAGTATCGGATGATCTCGTCTTGCATGTAAAATGTCCGATATAAGCTACGATACAAGCAGTCCTGCATCTAAATGTCCTCCATATGCACACACAAGGTAGGCCTTGTCTTGTATTTCAGTGAAATTACTGACAAAAGGCAAATATGGTAGGCAATAGATACTAGGAATAAGCAGCTACACGCCAGCTAAGCACACAATAGCACACAGGCTAGACCTGACCCTAATTGAACAATATTGTAGTCTAAAACAGCACATTTGTCCAAATAAACAAGTTTCGTTGCATAAAACATACAAGTCTCCAAGGCGTGTTAGAAAGGATCCAGCAACAAACGTGTCCGCATCATTCAACTTACTGTGTCATGAGAGTTACCTAATTATTGTGACCACTAGGTGATGCCAAAAAACAAATTACCACTCAACTTCAACTTAAAAACAGTCCATTTCTGACTGTTAGAAATAGTTTAGTGTTTTTAATACCTACCATTGTTCTCCGACTAATTTCAGTTGAACAAAACTTTTCTAACATTCCACGCTGAAAAATAAAATAATGTACTATGCTTCGTGCTGATATTGTATTGTACTCAAAGCTCTACTATCTGTATCCTATGGGAAGTAAAAAAAAAACTTTGTTATCAGAATTTTAGCTTTCATTAAAGTATGTCTGTTTGCTCTTTTTCTTGTATTTTTCTTTTATTGTTGGATTTTATATCGACAATATTATGCAAGCCAAAAAAGCTCAAGCTGCGGGCCGCAAATGGCCCCCTGGCCACACGTTGGACACCCTTTGTTCACACAGTACTTTTGAAGACAAGGACGATAAGCGCTTCCACAGTTTGCTGAGTACAAAATGTATTTAGTGTGCCAATCATGGGTACTTCAACTTTAACTTTAACTAAGTTGTTGGTATAAAACAATATACTAATTTAAAAAGTTGTATTTAAATATTTGTATGCATTATTTAACTGTATTTTTCATTAAATAAAGGAATTGGAACAGTTTATTTACTGCAGCCAATCATCTAAGAGACAATAAAAACAAAACTATTCAAAAGCATTATCTGTAAAAACAGAAATATACACAAAATGTGTTAACCATATTATTATTTTTCTCTCAATAAATTCTGTTTGAATTTAAAATGTAATTGATTTGAATGTTTGAATAAAAACATTAGCAAATATTTATTCTATTTATTTTATTCTATTTTATTTAAAGTGTTAACTAAGGAAATAGAACTGTTTAATTACACCGAGCCAATCAGCATAGAAAAACAGTCAAATGAAATCATTAAGCATGACTGTTAAATAATAATACATAAAAACTCTAACTAGAAATACTCTTACAATTATTTTACTTAACTATTTAAAAAGTCTAATTCAATTAAAACAAATCTGCATCTTCCTACTTTTCGGTTATGTTGAGTGGTGCAAGTGTAAACATGTGACGGACTGCAATGTAAATTGTTTTGCAAATTCAAAATAAATCTAACTATTAAGTTTGATGGAAATTGCTTGAGTAGTTCCTGCATAATCCAGCTAACAAACAAATACCGTTGCAATGAAAACATGACCTTGTTGGCCCGGCGACTCGGCTAAGCTGCTGGACAAATTGCCTTTAACTTCCTCATATTTGCCACTTAGGCCTCTTTGTGCCGTTTTTATTGCCGACTGTTGTTTTGCTTCAGCACAACTTATTCCCCGCTGGGTCTCCTCGCTGCTGCTGAGCTGTTAATTTCCCCACGAGGATCGATAACCGATGCAGCTTATCGTTTCAAAACCACTGAGGTCCAACTGAAATATTAGCAAACAGTGGCCACGAGCAAATGTCACTGAGTAAGGTTACAGCTGTATTTCTGGTGGTATTATTGCATCTGTGTCTGGCGTCACCGTAAAATGCTCTGTCAGTTTACAGATAAGTAACGGAGCAGCTGACATTTAAACTAAATTCCCAGTAACTTTAAGCAATTGCTGTACGAACACATTTTAATAGGTCCCTCTTGGATGATAGGCTGCTGAAAGGCCACCCAGATCCGGCTCATTTAACGGCGACAAGGCACGGGATAAAATATCATTTTGCGCATTTCATTGTGGGTCGTAATAAAGGCAGACAGCCATATCTGCATACCGTAATATCCCAGCGTGATAACAATAATATTAGCACACGAAACGCATATCAGTTTTTTGCCTTTCATTAAGCATTAGATTCAATTGCATTATTAAAACCACTGTGGTTTTGACTTTTAAAGTGCAAACTGTCTCAGTGTGATTCTGCACCTCATAGACTTTGCAATTAGACTGAAGCAAAAGGCATCAAAATGTCCTAGTGATTATATTACATCGGGCGAAATTGTCCTATAGTATAGCATTTGTTTGGATGTACTTGAAGTTAGTCGGTGTATACCTTGTATAGCACTGAACGTGAGGCAACACATAGCCAGTATTGTCTAAACGTAAAGTCAAAATGTCCCATTGCATGCTGAAGTCATGTTCCCGCCTCTTGACTGTAGGCAAGACACAATTATCTTGCTGTTCCCTTGGGTTGCCAGATATTTAGACAATAATGGCGGTGTGTTGATAGTACATGTATACTGCTATACAAGCTATGGCTATTAAATTGTCTATATACAAGATGCACTGTAATAAAATGTGTGCCTAAACGTGAAACTCACTTTTGGGAGTTATTTGAAGCGTCATTTTTGAGTTTGTTTAGGTCAATAGACTACATCCTGATTCATGGAAGATAACAGACACACTGGTGGCGCCATTATGATGGTGGGTTGTTGTCTATGCAGAATAAGTTGCTCTTTCACCTTTAGCTACTTTAAATAGGCCCTGTTATGCAAAATAAACTGTTCTATCCTGATGGTACCTGCTTATGTGTATTTGGGATCTGCAAACGTCCTGAAAATGTGAAATCAAACCGTGATATTTATAAAAAACTTTTGCCTTCCTTCATACTTCCTCCAAACGAGCCGTTGAGAATGTTCCCTAAGTGTGATGTTTTTCCCAGGTGTGACCTCAGCAGATAATCCACGTGGTATAAATTTACCCAAACTTCTTTTTGCGAGTCCGCCATTTTTAATTTATGTAAGAGTGGTTGAGTCCACAACATGTCCACAATGAAACCCAGTAAACGAAAATGCTCTCTTGTTGGTTGTTTAAGTCCGTACAAGCCGTTACACAAACTTTCAGTCTTATCTAAAGTAAAATGTGACTTACTTTTAACTTTTATAATTAGTAGCAATGTGCCTTCAACTGACTGACAGAGTGTGCAAAGAAAAGTCCTGCTTCGCCAACGACAAACCTTTACAAAAAGATGGATCTTCTGAAAAACCGCTTTTAGTGGCTTGGTGTCTACTATTTCTGGCAATGGAGGAGACGATGAAACCTTAAGTAATATCATTAGGTTAGAAATGTGGGAATGATATGTTAGCAATGTTATCTCGATTTGTTTTGTAGCTAGCTTACCCTTCTAATGTATGACAACAGCGTTCCCGAAAAACTACTTTTAATTGGATCAGTGGCTACTGTGTTTGGGAATGGACCAGTTAGTATTTTAATCCGTTATTACGTTAGCGATGTAGCTCATAATGGACTTTATAGCATTGAGCCTCTATTGTACTTATGTACTCTATTGTATGGTATAGAATAGAAAAGCATTTTATTGTCAATATACACATGTCTACGTCCAGCGTTGGAGAAATACAGACTTTCTAGCAGTTTAACCTTAGTGTATAGTTACTAGAGGTGGGAACCTTTGAGCGCCTCACGATTCTATTACGATTCGATAAAAATCGATTATTGATGCAGCTTTGATTTATGTATATTCATGCAATTTTATATTTCGTTTCACTAAATAAGCGTTTATCACTTGCAACTATAAAAAACAGTGCATTTGTAATAAGAAGCAGTGAAATTAATTCCTACATTTATTAAATTAATGGAAATGTGTGCAAAACTGGAGCATAATGCCCTAAAATAAAGGAGCTGGACGGATCTCTCGGTGAGGTGGCTCCCTGCAGTCAGCCAAATTTTAGAACTGTCTGCATTACTTTATTAAAATAAATAAGCACATTATCGACGTTTACAAATCGATTTAATAATTGCCCATGTCCGAATTGCAATGCATCTAAAAATGTATATTATTTCTCCCACCTTTTATAGTTACAGACCTGGCTGCTTCCTTCCGCTCCTCCGCCTGCACGGTGAGCCCGCTTGTCTCACTATATCATCTGGGATGTTGTGTTGCGGTGAAAGTCACTCAAAACTGATGGCGGTCACCAAAGTCCATAAGGTGAGATAGTTCAAAATAAAAGCAAAAAAAACAAAAACTACAAAACTTGGCTGCTGGGGCGGGGGCGAAAGTTCTCTGAATATGAAGGGATGTGGGGAGGGAGGGTTCATTTCCATCTAACAACTGCGCCTCTCAAAACGGCTTGTTTTGAAGGTGAGCCAAAAAATGGCTTGAAGATATGTCAGTCAAACAAAACCCATGCAAAATTTTCACCAAATAACTATCACTCGTGTGGCGAAATTATTCTCTGCATTTGACCCATCACCCTTGATCACCCCCTGGGAGGTGAGGGGAGCAGTGAGCAGCAGCGGTGGCCGCGCCTAGGCATCATTTTTGGTGATTTAACTCCCAATTCCAACCTGATGCTGAGTGCCAAGCTTGGTACTTTAACTTTAACTTTAACTACATGTTACTTTATTTTGGCATCAACTACAGGCTACAGTAGTCAGAGTGTAACGACTTCCATTAAAAGCTGATAAACCTTTGTTAACGGCACGAGTCACGTTATTACAAAAATGTATTAAATGATTCTTTGAAGTTTTAGAATAACTGATCTACACTATGTGGAAGTGTTTTAAATGTATATTCAAATAATCATAGGTCCCCTTATAGGACTTCTTCCTTGGATTGTCTTGCACATCTATACAAAGTTTTGCAAAAAAATCCCAGTTTTTTTACTCGGATTGTAGAAAAAAAACTTTTGGACTGATCTTTTCTGAGCCTGAAAACAAAAACATTAGAAAACTGTTTTCCAAGTGGTGGTTTTTCAACAGAAAACACTTTTGTGTGTGCCAACCGTGCCCTACTTTTTCATGTCTCCACATTTGACAACCTATTGGTTTGGGTTTAAAATGCTTAAAATAGCATACATATTTTACAGATATTCAAAGTTTTATGATCATTCAATATATGGACAATTAGTTGGCAAGGCCACCTATCCCCCACAGGCTACAATGTTTTGTATGTTTTTCAACCCATCTTGCTCAGATTTTACACACATGGTCTTGTTTGTAGTTGTGAACCAAATTTCATGGTGATTTGGCAAAACACCCCAAAGTAATAGTGGGTGTTTTGTAGTGCAGCAAAGAGTTGTGTGAGAAATGCCAAGTCTTATGGGCATACTTTTCAAAAAACACAAGCAACGCAGTAGACGTGTGTATTGACAGTAAGCTTAAACAAACACATACCGTGAGTTGCATCCTCAACTACTGGCCTGGCAGGAGCCTTACAGCGTTTATACTTGTTCCTGCAGGCCCTTTTACACCAGGAATGTTCTGACATTCCCATTTTTACGAGGTCGATATTACGTAAATATGCACTCAAGCAAGGCTTTTGCATAGTTTTTGCATTTCCAGACTTAAACAATATGTCAAGTAAATCTTTCTAAAGCAATCAAGATGTAAACATACTTATGAATAAACTCTTGGCCTCTGTATTTTTGGATACGTACCATCAGGGGACACATCTGTTGGAAGTGTTTTGAACGAGCCATCTGTTATTAAAATGGTTGCACGGTGCCATATTCTGCAAGTGAAGGACTCCCGTGATCCATGTGGTGCTTTATCTCCTCTATAAAAGTTCCACATGCACACACAGCTTATCTCTCTCTCCCGTCCTCCTTAGTTCACCGGCACAGTACCGTTCAGTCCCACCACCACAACCACCCCCCAGCCACAACTCCACTCTTTTATTCCCCAGGTTGCTGTGACCTTCATCCAGCTGCTGCTGGAGCACCGACTCCTCATGCATCTGTCACCCCACCAGTCCCGGCTGGCTGACGCTCACATTTGGTATACTTCATAATTAATGGCCCAGTCTGCATGCAAAGAAACAGTAGGGAAAGACGGACGGGGGTGCAAGGCAGCAGTACCCAACATTATTAACGGAAAGCAGCTGGATGTCATATTAGCTGTAAAGCACAGGTGATAATTAAAACATTGTCTGGGCTGGAGTTAATAGGTCAGTATGGGGATTAACTATAAAAAGACTGATAATGATTAAATAAAACGGAGTGGTGCCTCAGATCGAACACAAAGAAAATAACCTCGCAAAAATATAAGGCTTTGCTAACAGATTGAGATTTCACATACAAAAATGACTAAAACGCCTGTAATATGCATGCCAGGCCAGTAGGTGGCGACAACACTTTATAAAGACAAGGCAAGTGCTCATCCGTGACCCTAAACTATACTTAAGTTTATATCAAATACCTGTACTCATAGGAGGTCCCACATATCACCCTATTCCAGGGGTCGGCAAACTTTACCACTCAAAGAGCCATTTTGGCAAGTTTCACAAAGTAAAGAAAATAATGGGAGCCACAAAAAAAAAATGTAAAATCAAAATGAAAAATACCACATACAAAGCTTAAATTGCTTTGTGCTATGTTAACCAAGGGTCTCAGACACACGCACCGGCACGCATTTTAATATGGAAATTTGATGTTAGTGCGGCCCGCGAGTTTAGAATGAATGGCGCTTGATAGCGTCATACTTGCCAACCCTCTTATTATTTCCGTGTGGGGGGGGTTTGGTGGTAGCGGGGGTGTATAATCTAGACCGGAAGAGTTGGGGCTGCATGGGATTCTGGGTATTGGTTGTGTTGTGTTTATGTTGTGTTACGGTGGGATGTTCTCCAGAAATGTGTTTTTCATTCTTTTTTGGTGTGGGTTCAAAGTGTGGCGCATATTTGTAACGTAACAGTGTTGAAGTTGTTTTATACGGTACGGCTACCGTCAGTGTAAGCTGTGTGGCTGATGACTAAGTATGCTTTGCTGTCTCCTACGTGTGCAAGTAAAAGCTACATACAACATGTGGCCGGGCTGACACGCTGTGTGTAAATGCCATAGAGGACAATTACTGCAGTGCAATTAGGGCACGCCCCTAATCTAGTAATTAGTGAAAATAGGATTATATTTTCCCTGGGAGTTATCTAGGAGAGGCACTGAGATCCATAAGTCTCCTGGGAAAATCGGGGGGGTCGGCAAGTATGCAGCTGAGCCGCATCAGAGTGGTCAAAGAGCCGCATGCGGCTCCGGAGCCGCGGGTTGCCGACCCCTGCCCTATTCTAACAGAACTTCACTGGCTGCCAGTGTCCTGCAGGATTAGGCCTGGGCTGATATTTGATAAGTCAATTAACCAAAAAATTAAAGTCGGTAAGTTTTCCAGGGTCGATATATTGCCATGTGCAAACTTCAAGAGCATTCATGTTTTTCGTCGCTTTTAGCGGCTAAGCGCGTTTGTACCACAGCAGAATGAAAAGAAGGGGGTGTCTTTGAATCTTGTGGGGTGACGCGGGGCCACTGGCCGGCTAGTGTAACATGTAGCATGTAACAGCTAATGTGGACAAAATGAACACAAAACCAAATTCCACCGCACCAATGTGGGAATATTTCAGTTTAAACCTTTGGAACAAGATGAGCCTAACACCGAATGTGTGCGACTACAACAACGCCCACTTAAAATACAACCACTCGACAGTTCACACTCAGTTTGCGTTTGGTGAAGAAGCCAGCTGACAAGTCAGTGTAAACAAAACAGTGCAAAATAGCATGCGCTCACAGAAAGTGGTGTTAAATACATCGGCAAAGACATGCTGCCATTTAATACAAGCATTTTTTGAAAGTGCTGTCATGTTGTATGTCATGTCATGTCATGTCCTCATTCGGAATCTGCAAAACTTTTTTTTTTTTTTGCATATGACTTGACTATTAATACATATGTTTAAACTGTAGTGTTTATATTGTTACTTTGCACTTTTGTTTAAAAATGTCCTAACTTGATTGTCAGTACAACTCTACCTTTGCCTACATGTTCAATATTGAAGTGCAACTTTGTTTGTCAATACTTCATTTTGCTATTTTATTTATTGTTATGATTGTATATCTTTTATACATTAATAATTAATTCATTGTATTATATAAGTGCAACATTTTGCAAACAGTATATTGTATTGTTGTTGTTTGTTTTATTCAAGTTTATTGCATTTGAAAGGATGTACATGCATTATTATTACAGTATGTATTACCATTAAATCAGTGGTTAATTTGGTCTCAAAAAATAATGGCAATAACATCGTTTGTAGCCCAATATATCGTGAAGCAAAATTTGTTATACATAGGATCCAGTTCAAAATTCTGGTTCGAGCGTTGCACGGTCAGGCTCCTTTCTGTATCAGTGATCTGATCCAGCCTTACACCCCAACTCGTTTTAGAACGAGTTGGGGTGCAATCTTTCCAGGCTGTTGCTCCCATGCTTCGGAATGATCTTCCGCCCTCATTGCGCTCTAATGACTCTGTTGACACTTTCAAAAGCCATCTTAAGACTCATTTATTTGTCCAGGCTTTTAATTAGCTACTCTTGGGCCGCAATGATTTTAAGGTGTTTTTTATTTTGTTTTTATATTGTTTATTCATACTGTGTTTTTATATTGTGCTTTTATATTGTATATTGGCCTTTTATATTAGACGTAATTTCTGATATTTTAACTGTGTTGTGAAGCACTTTGCGGCTTTTTGTCCGTGAAAGGTTCTATAGAAATAAATGTTACTTACTTACTACTTACTCATATTTCCAGTTGTTTAAATGTACAAACCCCTCCATATGAGTTGGGAAATTGTGTTAGATGTAAATATAAACAGAATACAATGATTTGCAAATCCTTTTCAACCCATATTCAGTTGAATATGCTACAAAGACAACATATTTGATGTTCAAACTGATAAACATTTTTTTTTTTTGCAAATAATCATTAACTTTAGAATTTGATGCCAGCAAAACGTGACAAAGAGGTTGGCAATAAATACTGATAAAGTTGAGGAATGCTCATCAAACACTTATTTGGAACATCCCACAGGTGAACAGGCAAATTGGGAACAGGTGGGTGCCATGATTGGGTATAAAAGTAGATTCCATGAAATGCTCAGTCATTCACAAACAAGGATGGGGCGAGGGTCACCACTTTGTCAACAAATGCGTGAGCAAATTGTTGAACAGTTTAAGAAAAACCTTTCTCAACCAGCTATTGCAAGGAATTTAGGGATTTCACCATCTACGCTCCGTAATATCATCAAAGGGTTCATAGAATCTGGGGAAATCACTGCACGTAAGCAGCTAAGCCTGTGACCTTTGATCCCTCAGGCTGTACTGAATCAACAAGCGACATCAGTGTGTAAAGGATATCACATTGTTTTTGGAAACTGTGGACGTCGTGTCCTCCGAACCAAAGAGGAAAAGAACAATCCGGATTGTTATAGGCGCAAAGTTGAAAAGCCAGCATCTGTCATGGTATGGGGGTGTATTAGTGCCCAAGACATGGGTAACTTACACATCTGTGAAGGCGCCATTAATGCTGAAAGGTACATACAGGTTTTGGAGCAACATATGTTGCTATCCAAGCAACGTTACCATGGACGCCCCTGCTTATTTCAATGGATAGCTCCAAGTATTGTTAGAGGGGAACTGCACTTTTTTGGGGACTTTTGCCTATCATTCACAATCATTATGAGGGACAAGAACACAGAATACTGAAGACAAAAAACGCTTGCAAGATGTAACTAAAGGGAGTCACCATTGTAGCCTTTAAAGACCTCTAAAACACCTTCAAAACCCTCAATCAACGTCGTATATACACGCTGCACATATATGCACATAGAAAGATAGATAGATAGATAGATAGATAGATAGATAGATAGATAGATAGATAGATAGATAGATAGATAGATAGATAGATAGATAGATAGATAGATAGATAGATAGATAGATAGATAGATAGATAGATAGATAGATAGTACTTTTTTGATTCTTTCAGGAGAGTTCCCAGTACTTTATTGATTCTTTCAGGAGAGTTCCCTCAGGGGAATATATATATATATATATATATATATATATATATATATATATATATATATATATATATATATATATATATATATATATATATATATATATATATATATATATATATATATATATATATATATATATATATATATATATATACATACACTTATATATATAATGTAGTAACAGACAAGTTCATAACAATATGTAATATGTACAATAATTACCATATTTTGGTCATTTTGAGACTTACCGGAACTTATTTCCGTGCCCATAGCAACACACTTAGGGTTGGGTACCGTTTGAATTCGAACGATTCCGATTCCGATTCTTTGTTTCGATTCTGATTCCTGACGATTCACGATTCTGATTCTTTTAAGAGGCAGGGTCAAAAAAAAGTTTAGGATATTTTAAATGAGCTAGCTAACCTACAGTCTGAATGAAATAGTCTGACATTCTCCATCAATTTTAATTCTATTAACTTTTTATGAACTTTACTATAAATTCCTCACAGGGCTGTTTTCAACTAGAATATAAATATCCAATCTATGAACTTGAATATAAATATTATAAATTATGAATACATTTTCCCAGGGGTACACTTTCCTCAAGATAGCTTTATTTTTGAAAACCTCATGAAAACACATTTACACACACAAGTGTATGATGCTGCAGGTACTTAAAAATGTTACCGTGCTCCCACTGATGGGCTAACCTGGTGCAGAAAAGCAAATAAACAATAAGAAACAACTTGCAAAACCCAGTCCAGATTAGCAGCAGGTACAGTATAAAATCAGAGACAGTTCTTGTTTAGGCAGGATGCGTGAGCGTTCTGGACAGATAGTGTCTCCTGCTGTGGAAAATACACGTTCGCTGGGTGTGGAAGAAGCTTGAACGCATAAATAGGAGAAAGCGCGATCTGACAGCAAAGGATAAGTCTTTTGTTGGTTCCACCGGACCATCACCATGCAGCAGGGTCGTCAGACATAAGTATCGGTGGAACGTCCTGGTACATCTGCAGCTCTCTCTCCACTCGTTTCTTGGTGGACATGGAGCTCTGTTATTTTGCGGTTATTTCATTTTTTTTTTGTAAAGTAAAGCCACATTTTCGACCGCCGACGCCCGCTATCCATGCTTGAGCTTGACTGACTCGCTCGGCTATGCTAACACTTCCGGCGGTGGGCGCTTCTTCGTTGGTGCTCAGCGGCTTCTTCCGGTTCGGCGGACATTTTTTTTAATTTTTTTTTTCCGGTCGGCGGACTGGGTATCGAAAATAGGAATCGAAATTTAAACTTTTGAACGATTCCGGGAGAATCGGAAAGTGAGTCCCGGTTCCAATCGATACTCGATACTCGATACCCAACCCTAAACACACTTCCTACTTCCGTCAACAAATGTGTGTTTTCTAATCATAATAATATAATTCGTAATAGACAATTTTTATTTAATCATTTTATTTTTGGACAAATGAGGATTCACAACCTTATCTATTTGAAGCTGAATATACAGAGGATGAACTACTGATTATAGAAGATGAGCAAGCACAGAGAGAGAGTGAAAGGTTGGAGCAGACAGAAGCTGAGAGAGTTAAGACCGCCATGACTTTGTCACGGTGCAAATGTCACGCTTGGAGTCAAGCTATGCCGACATAAATGGCGTGCTTAGCTAAAATCAACTAAAAAAAAAACCTTTCCCAGCCAGTTGACATACAAATGTCCAACAAGTAAGTCGCTATATCATGATACATGCAGCACGTCATGCTTGTTAGTACAATTACATACACTGTCGAGTTAGCTGTGTACAAACAAAACATGAAATGCGGGCTATTACTTTGCAGATACTGTAATATGATTGTTCATGTTTCAGTCAGTACAGATTGGTTCCGCATTGTGTTCTGCATTACAAACTCAAAAGTCATTAAGCTAGCTAACGGCTAATGCCGTAGCATGTTGTAGCAAGGTGATGTGTTACGACACTAAGAAAAAAAAAGGGTTCCTCAGTGTTTGCTCTTACAATAACAATGTAATGGCTTGGTTATTATCAGGGTTGTCAATGTTAAAGCATGCGATTAATAAAAACAATTATTGCGTTACCATAAGGCAGGGAGCATTATGCACAGGTAGTGATGACGTCACACATCAGTGATAGTTACAGCAATGTGCTCTGTGCCCACTTTCGCTTCAAAACAAACCTCCATGGAACTTTAGCTAAAACTGAGGCATTTAGTTAGTATTGCAACGACAGACTTTCTTATCATCGGCGCACATCAAGTTTAAAATAACATCTTAAAGCGAAACATGAACGTGAGGATCGCGCCGCTAGCGTGAATGCTACTTAAATAGGGTTGCCAAACGTCCCTTGAAAAATAAATTGTCCCGTATTTAGAAACAAAAGTATTGATCTGTCAAAGAATGCACTTTATCCAGTATTTTGTATTAAGTAAGCAGCCAACAGAGACGATTATTTTTGTTTTCATGTTCCCTGGTTGGTGCGCCCCGTAAAAGAAAAAGGTTATGCGTGACGTCACGCGCCAGTTTTGACAGTTTCGCTACACTAGCCAACACGCACTGAGCAGGCATCTTGTCAGTGCAGATGACTAAGTAAGTGTATAAAAGTTAAAATACAAGTGTTCTGCTGTCTATGGTTGCAATAAGCACAATATTTATGTGAGCGTCTTTGATTCGTCACTGAGTGCAGTTGGTCCGAGGTCGAGCACACGCCGTCATTCAATGAGGATATTACACATCCAGTTTGCACACTTTGATAGGCAAAGATGTATGTGGCTTAAACTATTAGCGGTGTGTCGTTTATTCCACTTTGATGAGCTATGAGTATGTATGTGGGGCTTTTATTTAATGACAAAATACACAATAGCATAAAGACAATAACCTCACTGAGAGGACATCTCCTTCCACAATTGAAAAGTCACTAGTCATATTAGTGAAACAAATATCTCGCCTCTTTTTTTGTCACAATATAGTTCTCATAGTGATGAAAGTTGGAGACTTGCTCTATCCTAAAGCTGCACACTACATTTATTTTGTTTTAGGCAAAGCAGGACAGATTCCTGTTGAAGAAATATGCTCATTTTTTGTTCTGTTAAGTTAAACAGGAAATATTTCTAATTAAGACAAGAAAAACAAAAATGTGCACTTAACTTGTGACTTGCAGTTCAGTAAAACATTTAGAAAACGTTCCCTTATGACATTCTGACTATACAATTGCATTTTTATCCAAATATTAGGGTATTTTTTTAAACGGAGGCATAATGTCGGACATCTGGAAGGAGGATGACTTTACCTTGCTAGCTAGCTAACAAGTGTGAGACAAAGTTGTGTGAAACATAACTATCATTTTAGCCAAAGTCAGCCAACTAAACTTTGTCTACATCAATTCAAGTACATTATAAAGCAATGTCGTAAAAAAAGGCACAATGACAAACACGCACACACAAATACACACAAAATGAGAGAGACTGACAGGCACCAATGTGGAGGTATAATAAGATTAAACATACAATCTATTAAATGGCAAATATTCTAATAATTAATCAAATATATAATTCTACACATTGAGTCTATTAGACTGCTAAAACTGCCAATGGTTAAAGGCCTACTGAAATGAGATTTTCTTATTTAAACGGGGATAGCAGGTCCATTCTATGTGTTATACTTGATCATTTCGCGATATTGCCATATTTTTGCTGAAAGGATTTAGTAGAGAACATCGACGATAAAGTTCGCAACCTTTGGTCGCTGATAAAAAAGCCTTGTCTGTACCGTAAGTAGCGTGACGTCACAGGTTGTGGAGCTCCTCACATCTGCACATTGTTTACAATCATGGCCACCAGCAGCAAGAGCGATTCGGACCGGGAAAGCGACGATTTCCCCATTAATTTGAGCGAGGATGAAAGATTCGTGGATGAGGAAAGTGAGAGTGAAGGATTAGAGGGCAGTGGAAGCGAGTCAGATAGGGAAGATGCTGTGAGAGGCGGGTGGGACCTGATATTCAGCTGGGAATGACTAAAACAGTAAATAAACACAAGACATATATAAACTCTATTAGCCACAACACAACCGGGCTTATATTTAATATGCCGCATAACAAACACCTCCCCCCTCCCGTCCATATAACCCGCCAATACAAATCAAACACCCGCACAACACACTTAATCCCACAGCCCAAAGTACCGTTCACTTCCGCAAAATTCATACAGCACATATATTTCCCCAAAGTCACGTACGTGACATGCACATAGCGGCACACACGTACGGGCAAGCGATCAAATGTTTGGAAGCCGCAGCTGCGTACTCACGGTACCGCGTCTGTGTATCCAACTCAAATTCCTCCTGGTAAGAGTCTCTGTTGTCCCAGTTCTCTACGTGTTTGTGTTGCTGCAGCCGGCCGCTAATACACCGCTTTCCACCTACAGCTTTCTTCTTTGCTGTCTTCATTGTTCATTAAACAAATTGCAAAACATTCACCAGCACAGATGTCCAGAATACTGTGGAATTTTGCGATGAAAACAGACGACTTAATAGCTGGCCACAATGGTGTCCCAAAATGTCCGCTACAATCCGTGACGTCACGCGCAAACGTCATCATACCGAGACGTTTTCAGCAGGATATTTCGCGGGAAATTTAAAATTGCACTTTACTAATCTAACCCGGCCGTGTTGGCATGTGTTGCAATGTTAAGATTTCATCATTAATATATATAACCTATCAGACTGTGTGATCGGTAGTAGTGGGTTTCAGTAGGCCTTTAATCAATAATCAATATACCAGTGTGCAGCTTTTTAAACATAACACATTTATTTTCTTTTTGAGGAAGTTAGATTTTGTGTTTTGTTGTTTTCATTGCTGCTATTTTAACTGTTTTTTAATATATAAACAAGGTTAATTGTTTTTTTAGCACATTGCTTTTCCTTTCTTTTAAATGGAACACATTTTAATAATCATTTTAGTTTGTGTACCAGCTGAATGAGCAGCACAGTTACATTATAAATAAATATTTATGAATGAATTAGTCATCTTTGTCGTTAGTAAGCACATGCCGAAAATAACTTAAGTTGCATTTGGAAGTCGATGCAAAAATTAGAGCCATTAAATATGTGTACGGTTTATTATCCGACTAATCGGCTAATTGTTAAGGTAATCGTTGACTAATCGACTATCAAAATAATTGTTAGTTGGTGCCCTAATGCACATGATAAATTAATTGATACCATTCTTTAAAATGTGTGATATCAAAGCACCAAAAAGCAGAATAAAACAGCATTATTTGTGGAATACGTGCTTCTGCAGAAATTTCCATTATTAATTCAACCACGTTGACGCTCTCTCTCTTTTCGAAAGCCACCTCTTTGAAGGAACGATGTAACGGCGAGCTGCCACATCCAGCACAGGCGCGCAACATTTTCACAGAAATGAAACATCCTGCAATATGCTCAACTCTCAGATATGTTTTTCTTCTTGTCGGCATTAGGCCATGCGGTTTAACATCACTCGGCGCCTCTGAAGTGTTTAAATGGAAAAAGATTTCGATCTGTTCCAAATTCAATTATTAAAGCACATGAAATAAATACATTAGCGTGCTAGTTTTCTTTTGGTCTCTGCCAGTAACATTCTCCTGGATAGGAATCAAGGTGAAGACATCTCGGGTGTCGGGGAGGAATAGCATTTAAGGTGTGAACCTTTGCCAGTGCAGCGACCCGACGAGGTGGGTTTTGAAAGCACGCCCTCGGAGAGTAGTAAATAGATACCACTAGTTGATGTCAGGACTGTCAGTTCAGCTGCTGTGAAGCCACCGGCGAGACGATGCAGGCCGAGGCAGACGTCTGTATTGTGTGCGTGTCCGTCAATGGCGGCCAGTCCTCGGCAACGCAAACACAAAGATGCTGACAGACAACAAACACTGCCTTTGTAAACAAGGAGCATAAGCTGTGCTTTCCTGTTCAATACATTTTCAATTTTGTTTTTTAAACAATGGTGCCATATGCTTCGGTCTACCTCACATCTAAAGCACGGCATGTTTGCATGGATACCCACAATGTAGCCGAGTCACCAAATGACTGATCGCTCCTCGCAAGCTCAAATACTAAAGGACAAATAACAAGGTACCACTGGTTTTCTCAATGGGGCTTCACAAGGGACACAAAAGCCACGCTGACCACGAGGACCTCCCATGAAAAACTTCAGAAAGACGTAGGAATCTTTGGGCCCCTCACGATGGGTTTACAATTACAAAATTAAACTAACAAATCACTTGGCTCTTAACATGAGCTGGATTCGCATATACTAGTCCTCGGGACGCAGTTCTAAGAACTACCACACTCGAGTTTAGTTATTAGAACAACCCTTGCCCATAGAGACTTTTCCTTTTCACGTTGGCACATGGCTGGGTATTCTGGGGACCTTGGTAAAGAAACATGTGTGACGCATATCCGCCTGCGACCCGTGGTGTAGTACTTTAGCACTTCACCCACCACTAAAAAGCAACCAACAACCCGCCCGCCAAAAGTGAACAGAAAAACAACACGAGCAAGAATGGAGACCTGGGAGGCTACTGTGCTCATGATCGTCTGCTTGCAAGGAATATTAACAGAACTTTAAGTTGTGTTAGTTCAGTCTAAATATACCCTTTGGTCACAGGACCACATTCCTGATCCACAACAGCTTTGCATCATGTATTGTCCTCCTCAGAAAAATCATATTACAGAGTTAAAAGAGAGCCACACACAAGTTCTTGACGGGTGGAAAGCAGAGTGCAGTCATTGTTGCTGTGGGAGGTAAAAGTACAACTTGGCTGTAATGATGATTGGGTTTGGACGCCTGCAGACAGAAATGTTTCAGACGGCATCGAACTTCAATGCAGCAGAGGCTGAGTAGTCAAGTATAAAACCACATGATTTTCAACGGAGAACGCAAACAGCTATGTCATTTTGGGTGCTTGTTTTGAAGACTAAAAACACAAGACATCTGAAAGAGGGAAGCTCTTCAAAGCAATGCTGTTTGAAGTTTCCGCATAAATGCTCAAAATGCTCTTCTTCACAACCAAAACAACAATGCTGGATTTAAAGTATAGATTAACCGCACGATTAACATATTGACTCAAATATAAGACGGCATTTTTTTCTTTTAAAAAAAATCTAAAAAAAAGATTACAGTCCATGGATTTTTACCTGGCGCAACAGGATTCCTTCTTAAGCAAGCCAGAGCCTTTCTTCCTGTCACTCACTGCTCACTACAAATGTCTAAAACGTAGGGCAAGAGTTTAGCAATACATGTATTCATACAGATGTACCCAGTTCCCAGTCAGCTCGTGACACAGTCACCTGTCTACTTCATAAACAAATGTAAAGCAGCCCAACCTTTTCTAGCGATAATGCCATGTGGAAGCCGGAGCTGAAAGACTCCCTCCTGATTAGGAACACTTGGCCTTCCCGATGAAATATGCCAACAAACAAAGTAAAAGAGATAAGACAAAAGTAGTGTGCCACCATTTTCAATAGTGATGGGGAAAGTGGCTACAAGCTGGAACCATTAATGAAGTAAGGAACTTGCATCAGTCCATCCATCCATTCTTATTACAACGTGTCCTCACTCGGAGCCTAACTCAGATGCCTACACCATGGCCTGGACGACAGTCAATCACAGCACAATAATTCACACTTAAATTCATGTCATCATACTAACCGCTGTAAGGAACTTTCATTTACTAAAAATAAAATAACAGACTGCTCAAACTGTTACTGTTGAACTATGTTCATTGTTCCACATCCCTTAAAATAAAAATAGTATTATACAGGACATTATTTCAGAATGTATTATTTCAAAATATTATTTATTGCCTGCAACCAGTTTAATTTTAAAAACTGTTTAAGCTGTTTACACACAAGGTAAATAGTTTTATGTTTTCTTTGTTTGTTTTATTCCCTTACAGCACAGGTGTCAAACTCAAGGCCTGAGGCCGCCACATCATTTTATATGGCCTGCAAAAGCCTGGAAATTATATGCGTCAAAGTACTTCATCATTCCGGCTAAATTTATTTGTTCTTTCAATTTTGAGAGAAAAACATTAATGTATTTAATTTCAAAAACTTTAAATTCGAAAACAAATTAAAGTATTATAATATATTGTAGCCCCCTGAAGAAATCACATAAAGTCCAACGCTATTTTTAACTTTTATTACCAATCTTATGATAACAAACGGCACAATTCCGAAAGGTTTTATCTACCGTGCACACACTTCCGTCTCCTTGAGTCTTCGCTTCCCTGCCGGACACACAACAACACTTCCTCATTCTCTGCCAATCATTTCAGGCACGGACGGTGTGTTTGCGACCATGGGAAAAACTGACATCAAATCCAAACCACACGAACATAAAACATTAACATTATTTGGTCATTACAGTATGAATTTATATATATAGCCTATTATTTGCACACTATTGACAAGTGATGTACCGAAAACTTGACCACCGAAAAAAGACTTTGATCACTGAAAACCATGCGACCGAAACCGGATGTAAACAAAACACACGCCATTGTCTGAATGTGGTCAGCATGTCTGTGATGTGGACGTGATTTTTTATATATATTGCAGATATACCCGTGCGGGCAGCCATATACAAAATGTGCAAATCTTAAGAGGACAGTGACGGCTTTTAAGAAGAGAAAGTCCAACTAGAGCAGGGCTGCCCATTACGTCGATCGTGAGCTACCAGTCGATCGCGAGCTACCAGTCGATCGCGGAGAGTGTGTCAGTAGATCGCCAGCCAGGCATCGAAAAAATAGACCTAAAACTTAGCGATCATCAACCTTCAGTATGATGTCACTTGATTGGTTGATTCGAGGCACCCAAGGATCTTGTGAGATGACGCTGGCTGCTGCGAGCTCAGTTTGAAGAAAAAAAAAACAATGTCAGGAAGGCGGGAAATAGACTCCTGCGCTGTATCTGCCATCAAAAGCCTAAAGTGCTGCTACATCCTGCCTGCGCTAACAAAATAAGAGTCTCAGAAAGTTAGCGCACACAAGCTAGCAAGGTACAGAGTTTGCCGTCAATGTCAAGGATACGAGTATGGAAGCTGGACAAATAAGATGCCAAAAACCAACCTCTTTCATATGGTATTGGACAGAAAGGAGGACTTTTTTTCTCCTCCACAATGTAAATTTGAAAATGTGGAAGTTATCAGCACTATTGTGAATCCTGTCTGATTACAATCAATACAAGTCATCAGAATCAGGTAATACAACAACTTATATACTTGTCTTTATGAAAGAAGGAAATCTGTATGCTTGTATTGTTATTAAAACGCCTTTACCATGTTGACAAAAATGTGAAAATAAATACATATAAATTATAAATATACATATGTATATCTATATATCTATGTGTATACATCTATATATATCTAATATATATATATATAAATAAAGATGAGGTAGATTACCTCAACTTAAAATAGCTCGCCTGCTGATTATAATGGCCAACTTTTTTTTAAAACAAAAGCGGATATTTAAGTATGTTAAAGTAGCAATGATTGTCACAAACACACTAGGTGTGGTGAAATTATTCTCTGCATTTGACCCATCACCCTTGATCACCCCCTGGGAAGTGAGAAGAGCAGTGAGCAGCAGCAGTGGCCGCGCTCACTGATTTAACCCCCAATTCCAACCCTTGATGCTGAGTGCCAAGCAGGGAGGTAATGGGTCCCATTTTTATAGTCTTTGGTATGACTCAGCCGGGGTTTGAACTCACAACCTACCGATCTCAGGGCGGACACTCTAACCACTAGGCCACTGAGTTATGTGATTATCCAACAAGATATTCCAAGTAAATCAAAGTACTTAAATACATGTCCGCCCTGAGATCGGTAGGTCGTGAGTTCAAACCCCGGCCAAATCATACCAAAGACTATAAAAATGGGACCCATTACCTCCCTGCTTGACACTCAGCATCAAGGGTTGGAATTGGGGGTTAAATCACCAAAAATGATTCCCGGGCGCGGCCACTGCTGCTGCTGCTGCTCACTGCTCCCCTCACTTCCCAGGGGGTGATCAAGGGTGATGGGTCAAATGCAGAGAATAATTTCACCACACTTAGTGTGTTTGTGACAATCATTGGTACTTTAACATACTTAAATATCCGCTTTTGTTTTAAAAAAAAGTTAGCCATTATATACACGCAATAGTGTAATAATATGAGGCCATACCTAAACATGTATGTTCATATATCAACTGTTACTGAGGGCAGTAATAACTGCAATGTGGCCTTTAATGAAAACGCGTTTGACAACCCCTGCCTTACAGTACCCAAAATGAACCGAACCATGACCTTAACACCGTGGTGTGTACCGAACCGTGAATACGGCATACCGCTATACTCCTAATAAAGAGTGTCCTGCAATGTGATGCTAATCAGAGTCGAGCTGTACAAGCCAGCGGCGCTGCAGTCCTCCATGACAGTTGAGGGAGTAAGCATAATAGTTAGCGCAATCACACCTTGGAGGCGAGTCACGCTTTATCTCTTATCTGTCCCGACTGGGGAAGAGAGGGTGGGGGTGCTGAGTGGAAAAGGTGTCAAGGGTCATGCGGTGTGAAGTGCAAACAATGCTGCACTGGCACAAGGCCGTAAGATAAGAGAGGAAAGTTTGGAGGAGTGGGGGGTGAAGGAGGACGGTGAAGTGCAAGGACAAGGGTGGCACAGATCAGAAATCCACCTCAGCGTGACACAGCTTCATCATAGGATAATCCTCAAACATGAAAAGACGAGCCAATCTGGGAATCTGAAGGAAATCTCTATTGCTTCGATTCCTGAGCCACCAGCGCCTATAATGCCAAGCGGCCACGCCCTTCAGGCGCAATGGCTTACTTCCTCACTGCGCACCCTTTACGACGCTTTATAAAATGCGTTCCTGACTGGTTGGTCAAATGGGCTCCAAAGTTGGTCTAATATTTATGGGGACATGATCGTGATTTAGGTCACATCCCGCTTGCTTGTTTCAAAGGGAGATTATCTTGTAATTCTAAATGAGCTACTTGCGATCAACCAATTGCATAAACACTAATCACGTACCCGCTTGTTTTCCAATGCGTTTTTTTATGCTATTTACGGGCTTGCTGGGGACAGGCGGCTCGGGATTGCTCGTTGCTTGCCAGGATTATGGTTTTTATTTTCTAAATGAAAATGACAGAAGTCAGTAATCCAAAGCAAAGCAAACAAAGAGGATGGAGGTTCGAATTGACCTCGAAAAACATCATTTTAAATAAGTCTCCGAGATCCCACAATAGTGTATGGAAGTACATTATGTAGACAGTCTAAAAGTGATTTCAATAAGCCTTACTGGGAACACGCCGTTTTGTGCGTCTGTAGCTTTAATGCTAATGAGTTGTTTATGCACAACATCTAGTACCTCCAAAAAGCGCTATTGTGTACTTTATCCACTTTTTGCATACACAGCTAGTGTCAAAGCACTTTGAGTACCTTAAAGGTAGAAAAGCGCTATACAAGTATAACCCATTTACACTTTAACTCTTGTACCACGTAATAAATGTCATATATCAACAAGTCAACATCAAGTAGTGGACAGTGGGGCTGCATGATTTTAAGAAAAAACCTCATTGTGATTTTTTTCTCCTAAATTGTGGTTGCAATTCGATTTACGTTTTTTACATTTTATGCATATAAGTGCATACAACTTCCAAAAGTACATGTAAAGGAGGACCTGTTACTTTTATACTGTCAATCAACATATTCTTGTCTCAAGAATGTGTTGCACATTAGAACAATGTGCAATAATTTACATTACAAAATATTTGGCTTTAGCAGACAGTGTCAGAGCTTTTTTCTACATCATGCACTTAAACTGAAGAAATGATCAATAAAAACTATACTATACAGAGTTTATAATGTAATGTTTTCATAAAATGTACTGATAATGCAAGTAACGATTTAAAAGGATATAACCTTTTATTTTTAATTACTGTGGAATTGTTTACCATTGTACTGTAATTGGAAGGTAAATACCTTTATCCTAAAAAAACAAATAATTAAAAAGGTCTCTCATTTCTGTAGACAAAATGTTCACTTAAAAAAATATTAAACATCATAAAGTGCATTTATTCCCAGTTGGAAAAACTAGTTTTTTGTTTGTTGCCATCCTGGCATTTTCGCTTGTTCATCCGTGTTGATGGGGCTCATATTGCCCATCTGAATTGAAGCTGAAATATTACCACAAAGGGACATTTGGCTTTGTAATCATATTATTTCCTCTTAATTTTTGTTACTTCTCACTAGGTAGTTGAGAGGCTCTTTGTACGTTCTTCCCGTGTGTGTCAAGCTGGCGGTCTCGCTCTGCGCCCACCGACACAAAGACTGTAAATGTCTGAAAAGAGGGCTCACTGCGTTCAATTAATTCTACTGTTAAATAAAGGCACTCATGTGCTGAGAGCAATGCCCAGAATAAGACCTCTTTCTCCCTGTTGGAAGCGAGAGATGAAGAAATGTGAGGCTCAACAATTGTGATTGGCGAACTTGTCTGTCACTTAAATGCCGGTGATGGCGGAGTAAAAAAAAAAAACATTGACTTGTTGCGGTTACGTTATCGCACTAAGTAAAACCTCAATGTTTATTAACCGTGCAGCCCAAGTGGACAGGAGGACACACATTAGCAACACCAGCATACAGTAACTATGTAAGCTTTATTGCTAACATTACATTTTAACATCAATATCATGCTACGGTCTTATTGTGGATGAAGAAATAAAATCTAATTTAAAGGCCTACTGAAATGAATTTTTTTTCTTTAAACGGGGATAGCAGATCCATTCTATGTGTCATACTTGATCATTTTGCGATATTGCCATATTTTTGCTGAAAGGATTTAGTAGAGAACAATGACGATAAAGGTCGCAACTTTTGGTCGCTGATAAAAAAAAAGCCTTGCATATACCAGAAGTAGTGTGACGTCACCGGAGGAAGGACTCCTCACATTTTCCCATTGTTTACAATGCAGCGAGAGCGATTCGGACCGAGAAAGCGACGATTACCCCATTAATTTGAGCGAGGATGAAAGATTCGTGGATGAGGAAAGTGAGAGTGAAGGACTACAGTGCAGTGCAGGACGTATCTTTTTCCGCTCTGACTGTAACTTAGGTACAAGGGTTCATTGGATTCCACACTTTCTCCTTTTTCTATTGTGGATCACGGATTTGTATTTTAAACCACCTCGGATACTATATCCTCTTGAAAATGACAGTCGAGAACGCGAAATGGACATTCACAGTGACTTTTATCTCCACGACAATACATCGGCGAAGCTCTTTAGCTACGGAGCTAACGTGATAGCATCGGGCTCAAATGCAGATAGAAACGAAATAAATAAATCCCTGACTGGAAGGATAGACAGAAGATCAACAATACTATTAAACCATGGACATGTAAATACACGGTTAATAATTCCCAGCTTGGCGAAGCTTAACAATGCTGTTGCTAACGACGCCATTGAAGCTAACTTAGCAACGGGACCTCACAGAGCTATGATAAAAACATTAGCTATCCACCTACGCCAGCCAGCCCTCATTTGCTCATCAACACCCGTGCTCACCTGCGTTCCAGCGATCGACGGAAGGACGAAGGACTTCACCCTAACATCCGTGCAGTCGGCGGCTAGCGCGTCTGCTATCCAAGTCAAAGTCCTCCTGGTTGTGTTGCTACAGCCAGCCGCTAATACATCGATCCCACCTACAACTTTCTTCTTTGCAGTCTTCATTGTTCATTAAACAAAATGCAAAAGATTCACCAACACAGATGTCCAGAATACTGTGGAATTTTGAGATGAAAACAGAGCTTTTTTGTATTGGATTCAATGGGGTACCAATACTTCCGTTTCAACGATTGACGTCACACGCATACGTCATCATATATAGACGTTTTCAACCGGAAGTTTAGCGGGAAATTTAAAATTGCACTTTATAAGTTAACCCGGCGGGCAGCACGGTGGAAGATGGGTTAGTGCATCTGCCTCACAATACGAAGGTCTGGGGTTTGATCCTGCGCTCGGGATCTTTCTGTGTGGAGTTTGCATGTTCTCCCCGTGACTGCGTGGGTTCCCTCCGGGTACTCCGGCTTCCTCCCACCTCCAAAGACATGCACCTGGGGATAGGTTGATTGGAAACACTAAATTGGCCCTAGTGTGTGAATGTGAGTGTGAATGTTGTCTGTCTATCTGTGTTGGCCCTGCGATGAGGTGGCGACTTGTCCAGGGTGTACCCCGCCTACCGCCCGAATGCAACTGAGATAGGCTCCAGCGACCCCCCGCGACCCCAAAAGGGACAAGCGGTAGAAAATGGATGGATGGATGGAAGTTAACCCAGCCGTATTGGCATGTGTTGCAATGTTAAGATTTCATCATTGATATATAAACTACCAGACTGCGTGGTCGGTAGTAGTGGGTTTCAGTAGGCCTTTAAAGCTTTCGCATCTGCAACTGCCTCAGAGGTAATTAACAGAGCTTTCGGCTTTAAGATGTGCAGCAAAGCCTTTTTTTGCAAAGTTGTCCTCCATCAAGATGCAGGGGCTTATTAGAGGCAGTATTATGTCCATGAGAAAGGATGTATTTTATAAAACTTCACAAAATCCAGCATCTGGGCGCCTCATCGCTCTACAGCAGTGGGAGATGATAGATTTTTCTATTGTTTGGTGCTCTTAAACTCCTCCTAAACAGGCTCAAGGGGCACATTAATTAGAACATTGTCAATTTTCTTAGAAAAAAACAAAAAACAAAAAATGGGCTGCATTATATTCCTTAGTTATGCCTTTTTGTACAGTCAGGTCCAAAACCATTGCTCTTTGACCTTACAAGTGTGGAACACATTTTGTAAGAAATAAATTAAAATCCACAGAAACACTATAAAATATTACAGAAAGTTTTTTCCTAGGAAGGTGGAAGCTGTTGTCTCAACTCCCCCTTTTCAAAAATGAACAAGAGTCCCAATATTTTTGTTAAAATGAGCGTTTCAAGCCCACTTCTCTTAAAAGTGGAGCAAACAAATGAGGGAGATTATAGATTTTTTTTAACAGTTGGTGCTCATAAACAGGCTCTAGGGACACACATTAATGTTCAAACATCATAAAAATTACAGTATGTTTTGTAACCTTTCGGGGTGCGTTCACGCTTGTCATGTTGGGTTCGGTGAAAATAACCTGGAACTGTGTTTGTTCAAGTGGGAAGGTGATTGTACGAACCATGATGTGCACCAAACAAGCAGACCGAGACCACTTAAGGGATAGGTCTCGGTGCCCTTGCAAGTGAACTCTGGTTTCGCTTCAATTCACTAGATTCAAGTGTAAACGCCGCACGGGCCAAACACATAGACCAGTGTTAAACTGACAGAAAAAAGCATTCAGAATTGACAAAAATCCTGAGAACCAGCATCTTCTGCAGTGGACATTTGTTTTTGTTCTATTTATTTTGTCAGAGTTACAAATTTCAGACAAGAAAATAGGCAAAACATGGTGGTCCTTGGGAGTAAATATGTAATTTTCCACCAAAGGTTCAGGAACTTTTGAGTTCCTGGAACTGTAGGTTATTGCGGACTTCAGTGGTTTGTGTTTTCACCACATATCGCAGTGCAGGGTACTTTGTATAAATAAAATAAATAGTAAAAAATAAAAAGTGCTGAAAATGTGAATTTCCCCTCTGGGATTAATAAAGTATTTCTGATTCTGATACAAATCAGGCTGCTGACGTACGGCAGTACAGGGGATTTCTACGATGGATTCTGATGCGTCATCTATGTTGCTGCTTCTTGATCTTAGCGCCGCTTTCGATACCGTCGATCATAATATTTTATTAGAGTGTATCAAAACACGTATTGGTATGTCAGACTTAGCCTTGTCTTGGTTTAACTCTTATCTTACTGACAGGATGCAGTGTGTCTCCCATAACAATGTGACCTCGGACTATGTCAAGGTAACGTGCGGAGTTCCCCAGGGTTCGGTTTTTGGCCCTGCACTCTTTAGTATTTACATGCTGCCGCTGGGTGACATCATACGCAAATACGGTGTTAGCTCTCACTGTTATGCTGATGACACCCAACTCTACATGCCCCTAAAGCTGACCAACACGCCGGATTGTAGTCAGCTGGAGGCGTGTCTTAATGAAATTAAACAATGGATGCGCTAACTTTTTGCAACTCAACGCTAAGAAAACGGAAATGCTGATTATCGGTCCTGCTAGACACCGACATCTATTTAATAATACCACCTTAACATTTGACAACCAAACAATTACACAAGGCGACTCGGTAAAGAATCTGGGCATTATCTTCGACCCAACTCTCTCGTTGGAGTCACACATTAAGAGTGTTACTAAAACGGCCTTCTTTCATCGCCGTAATATCGCTAAAATTCGTTCCATCTTGTCCACTAGCGACGCTGAGATCATTATTCATGCGTTCGTTACGTCTCGTCTCGATTACTGTAACGTATTATTTTCGGGTCTCCCTATGTCTAGCATTAAAAGATTACAGTTGGTAAAAAATGCGGCTGCTAGACTTTTGACAAAAACAAGAAAGTTTGATCATATTACGCCTATACTGGCTCACCTGCACTGGCTTCCTGTGCACTTAAGATGCGACTTTAAGGTTTTACTACTTACGTATAAAATACCAGCCTATCTCGCCGATTGTATTGTATCATATGTCCCGACAAGAAATCTGCGTTCAAAGAACTCCGGCTTATTAGTGATTCCCAGAGCCAAAAAAAAGTCTGCGGGCTATAGAGCGTTTTCTATTCGGGCTCCAGTACTCTGGAATGCCCTCCCGGTAACAGTTAGAGATGCTACCTCAGTAGAAGCATTTAAGTCCCATCTTAAAACTCATTTGTATACTCTAGCCTTTAAATAGACCCCTTTTTAGACCAGTTGATCTACCGTTTCTTTTCTTCTCTCCTCTTCTCCCCTGTCCCTTGGGAGGGGGAGTTGCATAGGTCCGGTGGCCATGGATGAAGTGCTGGCTGTCCAGAGTCGGGACCCCGGGTGGACCACTAGCCTGTGCATCGGTTGGGGACATCTCTGCGCTGCTGACCCGTCTCCGCTCGGGACGGTTTCCTGCTGGCCCCACTATGGACTGGACTCTCGCTGATGTGTTGGATCCACTGTGGACTGGACTTTCACAATATTATGTCAGACCCACTCGACATCCATTGCTTTCGGTCTCCCCTAGAGGGGGCGGGGTGGGGGGGGGGGGGCATATGCGGTCCTCTCTCATAGTCATTCACCGACGTCCCACTGGGGTGAGTTTTTCCTTGCCCGTATGTGGGCTCTGTACCGAGGATGTCGTTGTGGCTTGTGCAGCCCTTTGAGACACTTGTGATTTAGGGCTATATAAATAAACATTGATTGATTGATTGATTGATACGCTGATCCCATGTAAACAAACAGACAATATTTGGTCATAATTATTTTACGAAAGTGTAAGTAAATAAAATACAATGCAATAAGATACAAAACTGTATTATTTGAAAACAAAATTTCCATTAAAAGTCTGGCTTTCGTACACAGCGTCCAACAGTCAGAAAGTCGTCCCCTCAGTAAATGAATGGTCCACTTCAGGTGTAAATAACAATTCATAAAGAATAAATGTCAGTGTTTATCTCACGGCGACAACATAAAGATATTTCTCAAACAATGGCAATAAAAAACTATTCTGATATTTAGCTTTAGACTGTTAGATTTAGCATTCGGTTCACTCAGATTGAAGGTATTAACAATAAATCAAAAATGGTGCTTCACTGACTACTGTTACAACATGTAACAAAGTAAATAGTGAATATCTGATGTTATTTACCTTCATTCCACTTACTTACGGCCTCCTCTATTTCATATTTATCCTTAAACAACGAGGTCCCGAGTAAGAGTGAGCAGCTTGAGTCGCTGCAACAAAGTCCGGTTGAACATTGTATAATCCTCTGAAAATACATTTAAATAAGTCAGTAAATGAAGCTAGTGAAAACTAATAAACAGCATTAAACTGCAAACTAGTTTAAACACTAGGACTGTTTAAAAACGTGGCAAATCAGCATTCTTTAGCACACAGATGCACTAGAAAAGCGTATGCAACTCAAAAGTTCCTATTAGTGACGCAGGATAATGAACATTTTAAGAGATACCGACAACTAATACTTTCCAGACCTTTAAAACTGATAACCGATATTTACGTATATATTTTGCACATGATTTTTTGTATTTAACAGTTCACGCTTATGCCCAAAATGTATACGCTCTACCAAAAAATACAGTATATAAATCTATTGTAGGGAATAGGATCATGATAATTGATTTTTTTTTTCTATTAACTATAATTTAAGTACAAATATATTTCCCACTATAATTCTGACCCTTCCAAACAATTAAACTTGATGTGTAAAGTGCCAGAGTTTGGTCCGCATTGCCGGCAGTAAGTCGGACACGTTTCCAGCGAGGGTTGGACTCCGCCAAGGCTGCCCTTTGTCACCGATTCTGTTCATAACATTTATGGACAGAATTTCTAGGCGCAGTCAAGGCGTTGAGGGGATCTGGTTTGGTGGCTGCAGGATTAGGTCTCTGCTTTTTGCAGATGATGTGGTCCTGATGGCTTCATCTGGCCAGGATCTTCAGCTCTCGCTGGATCGGTTCGCAGCTGAGTGTGAAGCGACTGGGATGAGAATCAGCACCTCCAAGTCCGAATTCATGGTTCTCGCCCGGAAAAGGGTGGAGTGCCATCTCCGGGTTGCGGAGGAGACCCTGCCCCAAGTGGAGGAGTTCAAGTACCTCGGAGTCTTGTTCACGACTGAGGGAAGAGTGGATTGTGAGATCGACAGGCGGATCGGTGCGGCGTCTTCAGTAATGCGGACGCTGTATCGATCCGTTGTGGTGAAGAAGGAGCTGAGCCGAAAGGCAAAGCTCTCAATTTACCGGTCGATTTACGTTCCCATCCTCACCTATGGTCATGAGCTTTGGGTTATGACCGAAAGGACAAGATCACGGGTACAAGCGGCCGAAATGAGTTTCCTCCGCCGGGTGGCGGGGCTCTCCTTTAGAGATAGGGTGAGTAGCTCTGCCATCCGGGGGGAGCTCAAAGTAAAGCCGCTGCTCCTCCACATCGAGAGGAGCCAGATGAGGTGGTTCGGGCATCTGGCCAGGATGCCACCCGAACGCCTCCCTAGGGAGGTGTTTAGGGCACGTCCGACCGGTAGGAGGCCACGGGGAAGACCCAGGACACGTTGGGAAGACTATGTCTCCCGGCCGGCCTGGGAACGCCTCGGGATCCCCCGGGAGGAGCTGGACGAAGTGGCTGGGGAGAGGGAAGTCTGGGCTTCCCTGCTTAAGCTGCTGCCCCCGCGACCCGACCTCGGATAAGCGGAAGAAGATGGATGGATGGATGGTGTAAAGCAAAACGAAGTTGGAATTCATTGATATATCAACTTTTCAGTGATTTCATTGATAGACAACAAGCAACTCAAACATTCTGAATATGGTTTCATAAAATTCAATCAATCAATTAGATTAACACTGAAAAAAGTGGAGTCACATCTCTTGTTCCATCCATTTTCTACAGTTTGTGCCTCTCGGGGTCACGGTGGAGCTGGAGATTATACCAGCTGTACTCATTGACTGACAGAAATAAAATTATTAAAATTATATTTTTCCAAGATAGTAGTACAATAGTAAAATAATACAATAAGTACATGCCCCTTAAAAAGGCAACATTCAGTCATAAAACAAAGAAACCACGGTTCCAATAGTCAGAGTGATAGCAAAGTCATATTTCAAAATCATACTTGCCATTATCGGTCGACAATTACCGATTGGGATCTGAGCTGAGGATGTCGTTGTGGCTTGTGCAGCCCTTTGAGACACTTGTGCTTAAGGGCTATATAAATAAACTTTGATTGATTGATTACCAGCTGCCAATATTATTTAGCATCTCCAGTTCCCATCATGCCTCTTCCTTTCCTTTGTTATTAAAAAAAATTACACAAAAAATAAGAAATAAACAGGTTGTCCCCGCATACTGTAAAAGTGGCGAACATTTTGAATACAAAGTTTTACAAATGCCAACTGTGTTCTAAGAATCAGCATTCTGCAAGAACTTTTGAAAGTCCCACCTAGCGACGATAGGCACCATATTAGTTCCTGATGGAACTTTCACCCCGGTAGTTTTTGGTGGAAACACATTTAAATTAAATGGTATATGTATTTTACTTGAGTAGCGCTTTTCTACCAAGGTATTTAAAGCTCTTTGACACTATTACCACATTTACCTACTGATGACAGAGCATCATGAACAACTGGGGATTCAGTATCTTGCTCAAGGATACTTCGACATGGGGGACTGATTGCAAAAATTGCACAATATAAAAATAATGTATGCATTCAACTTCGCAGATGGAATTTTGATTTGTAATATATGAGATTTGTCAGATAATATGTCAGGAAAACTGCCCAATCAAGTTCTGACTGTATGTATGCGTTTAATACTGTACAGCCCTTGGTCCCGTGACAAAAATACCAGTTCAAACGCTACGCCAACCACACTAAAGTGAGCACTAAGTACCTTTTTACATTTCCGGCCCGCACCAGAGTACTGAACCACAAGTGTAAACGCAGTCTAAAAAGGGAAGTGCATGGCTAAAATGGACGTTAAGCGACCAAAACATTCAGCAGCGTAAAAGCAGAGTTCTCAATAATACACCAACCCTCATTCTGTGTTGGTCTAACGCTACTTTACTGCATCCAAAAATAGTCGTGCGTGGATGTAACCACCAAGTTTCATTTCAGAGCGGAGTAACCAACTACTAAAAAAAAAAACAGATGCATGGAAATGACTGTCTTGAGCTCCAATAACAACGTATGATCTTTCCTTCTGTTTTTAGGATTGTTTTCGCACAATCCAGAGTCTCTTCTTGCCCTGAACGCAGAGCCTATGATGAAGGTAAGCTTGCCTTGCCGGTGACCAGCAGAAAACATTTATCACCACTCTCCTTGGCGAAGATAAGGTGTCTCTATTTATTCAGAGTGGAAGAAATAAAATTTGAATGAAGCATTGTGGCGTCGACCGGAGGGCGACGAGGTAGCTTGTTTGTGTCCGTGTGAGCAGATGGCCTCTGTTGGAAAAGCATCCCTGGCTCAGTCAGGACCCCCTCATCCCCAGATAGCACTAGCAGCAGTCTTTCCTGCTTCCACAAACCCCCAACTGAGTTAATCCATCCCTCAGAGAGGTTGTTTGTATAATGTTATTTAGAAAGGAAATAATCCGCAGTAGAGGGGGAGGCATGTTGCGTACAGTAGGCCTATGCTGAATGGATGAATGATGTCTCGGGTGCGAATAAAGGGGACGATTTAGCCAGACAACGGAGGACTGTTGATGGCTGGTGAGATGCACGCCGACAGAACCGCACAGGAAACTGTGCTGTTTGTGAATAGCGCTTGTGTCTGCTTTATCTCCGCAACAGACCAGCAGCAAAAGGATGGCGGGGGGTGAAAGAGGAAAAAACAAACAACGCTAACTGTTGATGTGCTGTCCAAAAGTGACAACACAAAAAGACCGCAAGAGCATTTTTCCACTTACAAGAATTGTCTTACAGAGAGGACTCCCTGCGAGCTAACCAGACAGATGCTGGTGGAGAAATTGCAGTCCAAATAGGGGAGGGCTTGTTTCCTTCTCCAAACACTCCATTGAGGAGGTACAAGTTTGCACATGTAACGACTACGGCCACGCCACTACACCCTTGTACCTTTAGAAGTACCCTTGACCCTTTTTGACCCTCTTTCACACAGCAAACACGTAAAGTTCCCCACATCCTAGTCCTAAAAGTAGAGCCGGAATTTACGGACATGTGATTTTTAAACAGAACCCAGCAAAGCTGGAGTGCCGGTGCCCTTGGAAAATGAGCTGCTTTGTCAGAAACAGCTACCCAACGCTACTACGCATACGCATCAACGCTTAAGTTTTCCTAGAAACAAATCAAAATCAAAATTAACTACTTTGTGTAGACTTTCTTTATATTTTCCTCCTGTAGACTTAGTCACCCGCGCTCAAGTAATTATTTTAAATTATATTACTTTCATTTTACCTTCTGATCATTAAGTATGTAGACACTTAAAGCGTGCGGAAGTTCACAGTGACAACATTTCCATGTACTAAATTAGTCTGATTTAGAGTTGAAACGATTCCTCGAGTAACTCGAGTAATTCGATTACAAAATATATTCGAATAATTTTCGCTGCCTCGAGGCGTCTTTTTTTTTTTTTTTTTACAGCATTTTGCCTTGTTTAGTAGTCAAAGCTCACGTTTCGGCCTCTTGTCCACACGCAGACTTTTGTCTTTCAAAACGCAGACTTTTACAAACGCTGGCCAAAGTGTAGAGATCCAAAACTCTCCACTCAGCGTATGCGTGCACACGGCACACACGGAGACTTGTGATGACGTCACGGTTGTACACTGTCATTTCCAAACTCAACAACACTGCTTTGCTGCCTTTAAACACACAATGACTTACTGTATTTTTGAATGTAAACATGCAGCTATTTTCACTCAACATTAATAAAAAAGACACATCAAAATGGGTTTTGTGACACTCCCGCTGGCGCTAATGACTGTCAGCTGTTTTGGATATGATTGCTGTCAAACTGCCACCTGATGAGACAACTTTGACTACCAAGTCTTTTTGCTCTGTGTCATAAGAAAGATGCAACATTAGCTCATGTTTTTAGTCCTTGTTTAACGACAAATCTTGAAGTTAACTTACGTGTCTTGCTTCCATGAGCCAGGTGCGATCGTGCTCGCGCGTAAAAAACGACCAAGCAACTAAAAAAAACAAAATAGCGTCCTCCTTGTAGTGTGTACTGATGTTAAAGACAATATACACTTAATTACACATGTACCATATAACTATATCCATGATTAAATGCTTTATAATTCCATGAGAGTTTTGCAGTGGCACACGCATGTCTGTGTGCTTTATATAGACACTTAAACATGCAAAATGGTTTCCTTGGCTCATTAGTGCGTGCTGATTTTAGAAATAATGTACACTTCACTGCACATGTAATATATCACCATGTTGCTGAACATGTTATAATTCTAACAGTGTTGGGTTTCAGCAGCCCAGGTGTGCATTCGCTCTTTAATAATGTTCCCAGGGCTCGGTGTGTATGTGCAGGGCAGGTTTTAAAGATAATGTACGTGTAAAGTATATCAAAAGAAACACAATAGGAGGTGTAATGCCACCAAGTCAGATATTGATGCTTTTTTCAGGCTTCTGATTGGACAAAATGTGCATGACAGCAAGTGTATGTGTTTGTGTGTAGATATAGACAGTTTTGAAACTATACACTTGTGTGGATGGAGATTGTTTTAACCCCAAATATGTGTTTTTGAAACTCTGCGTGTTCGTGTGGACATGGCCTTAAAGGCACTACCTAATCCACTGTTATGTTGTTTAATATAATGAAAACTGTTCTTATTGTTTTATTTTTGATACTAAAGAATATAGTTTTATTTTAACTTTCTCAGGGAATATTAATTTAGAACTAATTGTATATACAGTAAATGTGTTTTCATCTCAAACATGTTATGATGGCAAAATGAACATTGATTATTATTTTGCATGCAAATAATGCAATGAACTGTATTGCATTCTTAAAATGTAAAACTGTTGTTTTCATTATTAAGTGGTTTGTCTTTTTATATTGTTTATGTATTGTTGGTAGGTTGAAAACAGCTCGGCGGATTTGAGTGGAGAAACCACTATTCAAACGGCACCGTAAAGACCCAGGACACGTTGGGAAGACTTTGTCTCCCGGCTGGCCTGGGAACGCCTCGGGATTGATTGATTGATTGATTGAGACTTTTATTAGTAGGTTGGACAGTGAAGTACATATTCCGTACAATTGACCACTAAATGGTAACACCCGAATAAGTTTTTTTCAACTTGTTTAAGTCGGGGTCCACTTAAATTGAATACATGCATGGTACAGATATATACTAGGGTTGCACATCCCTCTCTGATAAACGATTCGATATGCATCTAGATACACAGGTTACGATTCGATTCAAAAATGATATCCTTTTATTACAGACCGATTCGATTCGATTCCGAACGATACGGTTCGATTTGACGGTTAATATTCAAAACTCCAAATCCCCAACCATTGTGGCTTTATGGCACTGGCAAAAAAAACAGAACAACAAAATCACATGTCAATGTATTTATCTTTAGACATGGACCAAAAAAATTCTGGCTGAATTGTAGGATGGAAACTCCAGAGGTAAAAGTAGCACAGAATAGTAACAACAAAGTGCAATATTTCAGCCTGAGCATAGTTTTGAACACTAGAGGTAGGTAACAAAGATTCAATATTTCAACCTGAGCATATAGTGTTTTGAACACTAGAGGTAGGTAACATTGAACACTAGAGGTAGGTAACAATGAACACTAGAGGTAGGTAACAAAGGTGCAACATTACAATGTAAACAAGTTACACACCTATAACACATCTCAAAATGTGGCAACAATGAGCACAGTGACAAGTGCTTTGTGTAAAAGAATAGAGAAAATAAATACATATGTAAAAAGAAAAATCAAACTACTGTGTGTGAGGTACCGTTTCCCAGATCAAAAAGCAGTAGTTCACTTACACTATGCCTGTGCATTTTCATCATCACTGTCCTCTGTTTTTTTGGAGGGCAGATTTTTTTTAAGGAAAATCAACTGATCCACATGCCCATGTTTGAGCAGACTACGTTTTGTGGAAACAATGTCCCCCGCAGTACTGAACACACGTTCAGATTACGTGTTTCACTTGATGTACTTTTTTATGCCGAAAGAGGCGATTTCAGCCACTTGAATGACGGCGAAATCATTAAAGGCTCACAATTTTTAATCCATCCACAAGTAAAGAAAACTTGGATTATTTCACTTTATGTACTTTTTTATGCCGAAAGAGGCGATTTAAAAGAGGCGATTTCAGCCACTTCGGTCATTACAGCCGAGTTTAGATATACTTTTCGAGACGAGTGACGTAAGCGCGCTCCCGCGTCAGGGGGTGCATTTTACGGCAGGAGTGAGTTTCCCGGCACAACACACCCGGCCGGATGCAGAGGTATCTTTTAGCGAGAGATGACAGCAGTGGCAAGTCCTGCTGCTCTTTCCACCACTGTAGTGGGGTTTTTTGAAAATCTTTCTCGGTCCATTATCACCTTCGGTCAGACTGACGCTTTCGTTCTCCTCCACATTCATTTTCCGTGTTGTCTCTTGTTCATCACTCGTGCTAATACCAGCTAGGCGGCTACCGCGTTTGGCGAGTAGCTTCAGCTCTCGCGTTGTTTTAGAGACGCTGACGCATATTGTAATCTGGACGACCCATGCAAAGTCTCGCGATAACCGATCCATGACTCTATAACCGATTCAGCTAGGAATTCATGGATTATTCGCATTGATTGAGGAGTCTGCTACCGATGCAATCTAATCGCTCACTTGTTGAACCGAATACTCGGTCGCATCGGTTTATCGTTCACAACTCTAATATATACTATCAGATATATACTATCATCATAATACAGTCATCACACAAGATAATCATCAGGGTAAATACATTGAATTATTTACATTATTTACAATTCGGGGTGTGGGATGTGGAGGGGGGGGTTAGGTTTGGTTGTTATCATCACTTCTGTCATCAACAATTGAGAACAGAGAAAGGGACATTGAAACAGTGATCCCCCGGGAAGAGCTGGACAAAGTGGCTGGGGAGAGGGAAGTCTGGGCTTCCCTGCTTAGGCTGCTGCCCCCGCGATCCGACCTCGGATAAGCGGAAGAAGATGGATGGATTTTAGGATAATAATCATCAAAAACACACGACAGACAAGAACTTTGTTTATGCTGTCACATCACACAGCACATAGGGCTGTGAGCGCACCTGTTTTTATAAGCACACACAAATTGGCACAATCAACCACGGACGCATTTCAGCAGAACCTCTTGTTGGTATACTTGCTCGCCCCGGTATAAACTATTTGCTTGCCTAACAGAATTGCTATTGCGACATCCAGTGGACACATTTAGAGCAGCCGTTTCTTTAATTTAAAAATGCAGCTCAATTTTCCACTCAGCAAACTCCTCTCGAATTGAACCTGCCTAGTCTGGCCTGTGGTCCGCATATTTGGAAATCCCTGATGTTACAGCATGAGGAAGTTCACACTGATGCAAATAATGTTAGCATACATTTTCCTTTTCATTACTGTTGTTTAAACAGGAATAGCAAATGGTAGTGTTTTTTGGACAAAGCAGCTCAACACCAGCTTCCCAAAGTAAGATAATGTGACATTGTTAAAATTCTTGTTGGAGAGTGACATTGATTCAACACAACACGGAAGGGAAAAGTTCCCTTATGATGCAAAGGTGACCTTTTAATGATGTCAGGGCTGTGAAACTCATTCTACTTGAGAGCCACGTTATGGCTGCCTTCAGAGGGCCGCTTGTAACAATGAATATATATAAATATATAGTTGACTCATGAGTCATGATGATATTACTGTTACTACACAGTTGCCTATGCATTTGGTTATATTTTTTGTACATATTGATGGATAACTTGCTTTGAAATCATAAGTCAAGGTGTCAAGCAGATATTTAAGTGTTTATTTTTACCAAAAAAATGTAATACAGTATATCTTTTCTGCATGATCAGATAATATTAAAGTTTAAATATGTATAATTTCATGCAATAGATTTTTTTTTCTGTCAAAATGGCAAGAACGAGTACATTTAGTCAGAAAGATGAAGTACTTTAATGACACATTATTTCCACATAAAATTATGTGTCGGGCCAGATCACACACCTGTGTTGTAAGTAATAAATATGTGTCCCCAAAGCCTGTTTATGAGCACCAAACGTAAGAAAATGCTAAATGGTTTGCTCCACTTTCGAAATAAATTGCGCTCAAATGCTCACTTTGAGGATGTGGCTTTTCGTGACGTTATGAAAGAAAAACCTGACCCAGAAATCTGTCCCACCCCTAGCTGGATGAGCCCGGCCTGCGTTTACACCTAGCACTTCACGGAGGACAACTTTATTTAAAAGAAAACAAATTAAAAGCTTTGCTAAATATCTTAATATAAAGCTCTGCCAAGTATGCTTTTAGTGAGAAAAGGCTGGCGGTCTGATTATTTTGTTTTTCTTCAGCGAACAGGCTAAGCTAGCATGATGTCGTGGGTCAAATGTGAGTGTATTGTTAGCATTGTAGCTCACATAGCTATGCTTGTTTTGCTAACATTTGTGTCCTCCTGTCCCACTCCTTAATTTGACGTTATCGTATGTGATATATGGCATATAACTGCAACTAACAACTATTTTTATCGTAGAGTCGTCATTGATTATCTTAATGATTCGTCGACTAATCGAAGCATAATCTTATTCAATTCTAATTAAGTAATACATTTCTAGGCATGTGCTAACAAAAGATGACTTATTCATTCAGAAAAATGTATTTATACTGTAAATGTGCTGCTCATTAAACTGTTACAAAGCAAAAATAACTATACATTGGGTGTCCATTTAAAAGCAAGGACAGGCCAAGAGCTGACAAAAACAAAATATAATTTTTCATGAAAACAAAGGACAGTAAAAACTGCAGCAATAAGAACAAACACCAATGCTATCTAACGTCATCAAAAAGAAACAAGCATTTTGTGATGAGGTAAATTATTGATTATTGATTAACTCCTGGTATTTTCAGCAATCTAATAGACTTAATAAATTCTGAACATTTTAGCTATCTAATGGATTGTGTATTCATTCATATTCGGCGCCTGTGTGTGTGACTGACGTATGTTATTGCTACACACCTGAAGTTCCTGACAAATAAAAAAAAAAAGTATTTGAATTGATATAGACAAAGTTTAACAGACAGACTTTGGCTAAAATGATAGTTAAATCTATTTTTCAAGCAACTTTGTCTCACACTTTACTAGTTGCCAATGTAACACGGCAACTATCTTACCGAGTTTGAGATTGCGTCCTCCAGCTGTCCGACATCATACCTTTAAATGTTCCTGTATCCCTAATTTATTGCCATAAAATGAGCAAGGTATTCTTGTCTTTAACAAGATTAGGCTGAAATGTTCCCACACGTTACATGTTTTCACCTGCGATTGTCGGAAAAACAGGAGTGATGACATCACCGACGACAAATTTTACTGTCGATATTTGTCGCCAATTTTGACGAATCGTCCTAATGGCATCTTTTACATTGGGCAAAAAAAAGGAATAAAGTACACAATACCGCTTTATGGAGACACAGTCTGTCGGAGCCAGACAGAACCTATTGGCATCATAACTCCAGACACAAACCAGTGTGTTCTCAGTAGGGATTACTAAAAGCACCTTTAAACTGTCTAAATCTCCGATTTTGAAACACACTTCCAATCCACTGGTGAAAGACACAATATGTGGCGACAGTCCAACATTCTGTGTTGGTGTAGTTTATACCGAACAGTGTAAAAGTGCAATGTGTGCAGCATTGAAGGCAGCGTGAAAGGTGCTAAAGGTAAACTAAGTGAGGTACACAGTGCACAAATAGCAGTTAAAGGCCTACTGAAACCCACTACTACCGACCACGCAGTCTGATAGTTTATATATCAATGATGAAATCTTAACATTGCAACACATGCCAATACGGCCGGGTTAACTTATAAAGTGCAATTTTAAATTTCCCACGAAACTTCCGGTTGAAAACGTCTATGTATGATGACATATGCGCGTGACGTCAATCGTTGAAACGGAAGTATTCGGACACCATTGTATCCAATACAAAAAGCTCTGTTTTCATCGCGAAAAACAGTATTCCGGACATCTGTGTTGGTGAATCTTTTGCAATTTGTTTAATGAACAATGAAGACTGCAAAGAAGAAAGCTGTAGGTGGGATCGGTGTATTAGCGGCTGGCTGCAGCAACACAACCAGGAGGACTTTAAGATGGATAGCAGACGCGCTATCCGACGCTAGCCGCCGACCGCATCGATGATCGGGTGAAGTCCTTCGTCGCTCCGTCGATCGCTGGAACGCAGATGAGACGGGTGTTGATGAGCAGATGAGGGCTGGCTGGCGTAGGTGGATAGCTAATGTTTTTAGCACAGCTCTGTGAGGTCCCGTAGCTAAGTTAGCTTCAATGGCGTCGTTAGCAACAGCATTGTTAAGCTTCGCCAGGCTGGAAAGCATTAACCGTGTAGTTACAGATCCATGGTTTAATAGTATTGTTGATTTTCTGTCTATCCTTCCAGTCAGGGATTTATTTCTTTTGTTTCTATCTGCAGTTAAGCCCGATGCTATCACGTTAGCTCCGTAGCTAAAGTGCTTCGCTGATGTATTGTCGTGGAGATAAAAGTCACTGTGAATGTCCATTTCGCGTTCTCGACTGTCATTTTCAAGAGGATATAGTATCCGAGGTGGTTTAAAATACAAATCCGTGATCCACAATAGAAAAAGGAGAAAGTGTGGAATCCAATGAGCCCTTGTACCTAAGTTACGGTCAGAGCGAAAAAAGATACGTCCTGGACTGCACTCTTGTCCTTCACTCTCACGTTCCTCATCCACGAATCTTTCATCCTCGCTCAAATTAATGGGGTAATCGTCGCTTTCTCGGTCCGAATCGCTCTCGCTGCTGGTGTAAACAATGGGGAAATGTGAGAAGCCTTTCAACCTGTGACGTCACGCTACTTCCGGTACAGGCAAGGCTTTTTTTATCAGCGACCAAAAGTTGCGAACTTTATCGTCGATGTTCTCTACTAAATCCTTTCAGCAAAAATATGGCAATATCGCAAAATTATCAAGTATGACACATAGAATGGATCTGCTATCCCCGTTTAAATAAAAAAATATAATTTCAGTAGGCCTTTAATGTAACTAATACATTTCCACCCCTAATTAAGACAGTTTGATGATGTTTCAAAAGTAGCAGTGTCATGTTTTCTAACATAAAACAAGCGTGTTTCCCTGTTTTCAAGCCCATTTACAACGCATGACGCATCTGGCATGCACACCACCTTTAAAAGGGCAAAGTTATGCCATCAACGCTAATGCTAATCTCACACCCACCTAAGAACCAGCGTCCTCTGCAGTGGACATTTCTTTTTGTCAAAATTAAACATTTCAGTGGGAAAATAACCCTGCTATGCAGAACAAAATGTCCACTGCAGAGGACGCTGGTTCTCAGGTCCTGTGGCACTTGTGTTTGCAATAAATAGTCAAGGGGTGTCCAAAGTGCAGCACAGGGGCCATTTGCAACTCGTAGATTGTTTTATTTTCGGACCTCTGCATATTCTAAAAAGGTTGAAAATATAGAAGTGGTAAGCATCTTTACAATGTTGACTAGTAAGTAGTAACAGCTATTATTATGTGTGTGTGCTATCACAATGAAAACATGCCACCAGAGTGTAAAACAAGGGATGTGGCATGTTTTATATGTTCAGTAAACACTGTTTCCTCACAATCATGATTGATATTCAAATTCACATCGTCAAAAGCATGTCGTCCCAACAGTAAATTTAAGTTGCTCAACGTCATGACCTAATTCAACAAGTTCTCAATGTTTCAATATCTTGTGTCTGCTGGGGTAAGTTATGATTGACATAATAAAATGAATAAAATCTAATTTTCAGTAAGGGTCAAGTTGCTTAAAGGGATTCTTCTTTGTAATTTGCAAACACTTTGAGCACTTTGTTTGAATTATTTGCCTAATCTTAGTTGAATTCCACATACTGATATGCTAAAGGACTTAAATTGTATGTGTATACAAATGTTTGGGGTTAGATTTTCTGTAATGTTATATTTCTCCTCTTTTGATGAGAAGAATTGCTGTACATTATTGGTAGCAGTTCAGCTTTGTGCATAATTTAATCTTTTTGCAAATTCACCAAATCATTGAATTTCAAAATGTTTGATTCATTAAAAAAAGGTTTGTATGTTCTCCATGTAACATACCAAATAAATTAAAACCATAAAATGCATGTGTACAATGATAGACATCACATGGCACACATATAGAGAATGCAATGCTTGTGAAATGGCATTATCAATAAATGTGTGTTAGAGTGTGTTGAGCTAACAATGCTAGTGTTAGCCAAACTTCCAACTATACAACATCGTCTGGCATGGATGCTAAAGTGCTAAAAGCAAATAAAACGTCTTGAATTTTCTGGAACTCACCTGTGAGAAAGGCAAGGGAACAGTCCAGGAGCTGAAGAAGAAGCAAGTTCACATCCTCCTTTCCGAAAGGCACTATTTCGCTGCAAACTAGCTCCAACCAGGAAGGCGAGACGGTATAAGCGCAGGGAAAAGATGGGAGGGGGGAAAGTCTTCAACAATTTGAAAAATGTTTTTGGTCAATGTTGTTCCACGCCCATGGTCACTCCAGCCAGGTGTGCTTCCTGGAGCTCAGACACACCTGTGGGAGCCGCGCTCAAGCGCTCGCCTCAACCGTCATCGCACACCGGTTTCCGGGTAAGAAGTCGGGGAAGGCGAGGTAGTAATGGTAGGTGCGGGGAGGAGGTGCGGGTCTGTGAGGCACCAAGTGGCCGACTGACGATGGTACGCGAGCGGCTACGGAGAGGAGCGAGCTCACGGTGTTAGTCCTGCTGCTGCACGGAGGAAAAACGGGGAGGAGTGTGGAGCGGGAAGGCAGAAAGTCGACTGACTGAGTTTGGATGTTCACTCGCTGGGATGTTGTCCGCGGGCGGTGGGAGCGGCTGGCAGGCAGGCGGCAGTGAGGAGCAGCCCCGGCGAAGAGTGACTGAGCCAACCAGAGAGGAGTCCAGACCAGGGAGGGGGCGGCTCCTGGGAATAACCATACACGCAGTATTTTTGAAAAAGTGGCATCCTTTCAAGCAGCATTGACACATGTTCGTTGGCTAGACCAGTGTTTTTTAACCTTTTTGAAGCCAAGGCACATTTTTGTTCATTGAAAAAATGCGGAGGCACACCACCAGCAGAAAACATAAAAAATGTAAACTCGGTAGTTGATAAACACAGTAAAAAGTCATTGTTGCAATTGTTGGATATGAATTCAAACCATAACCAACCATGCATCACTATAGCTCTTGTCCAAAGTAAGTGTCACGACCTGTCACATCACGCCGTGACTTATTTGGAGTTTTTTAATGTTTTCCTGTGTGTAGTGTCTTGCGCTCCTATTTTGGTGGCTTTTCCTGTTTTGTTGGTATGTTCCTGTAGCAGTTTCATGTCTTCCTTTGAGCGCTATTCCCCGCACTTGCTTTGTCTTAGCAATCAGGACTATTTCAGTTGTGCGGACGCTATCCTTGTTTGTGTGGAAATTGTTGATTGTCATGTCATGTATGGATGTACTTAGTGGACATGCACCGTCTGCTCCACACGCTGTAAGTCTTTGCTGTCGTCCAGCATTCTGTTTTTGTTTACTTTGTAGCCAGTTCAGTTTTAGTTTCATTTTCCATAGCCATACAAGCTTCAATGCCTTTTTTAGGGGCACTCACCTTTTGTTTATTTTTGGTTTAAGCATTCGACAGGACGTTTACAAAGCAATTAGCTACGTGCTGCCACCTACTGATGGAAGAGTATTACACGGTTACTCTGCCGAGCTCTAGACAGCACTGACACTCAACGACGGCACTTTATTTGCAGATTATAATTAATGGTTTGCATAAAATATTTTTAACCCAAATAGGTGAAATTACATAATCTCCCACGGCACACCAGACTGTATCTCACGGCACATCTGTGTGCGCGGCACAGTGGTTGAAAAACAATGGGCTAGACTACAACTCTGCAGGTGTCAAACAAAGGTTCATTATCATGACTTCCTTCAATATTATTTTGTATATAAAGTCAATGCAAGGCTCCTTTCCATCACCAAATATTAAATTGTTAAAGCAATACATTCAAATCATACAAGACTTACAAGATCCTACACATTTACAATGTTAACGCTCGTCAAAGATATTCAATGTAACGTGAGTGCTTTGCTGTTTTTAGGGATTGATTGCAAAAACACGAAACATTTCCTACAAACAACAGTGCTTTGCTCTTTTTTAGAAATTATACTCAAAGATCTTCTATAAACAGAAGTGCCTTAATGTTTTTTTTAAATCTTGACCCGGGGGCCGCATTGGGTTAAATAAAGTTGGCTAGGGGCCGCGCTGTATGTATATATATATATATATATATATATATCCATCCATCCATTTTCTACCGCTTATCCTTTTCGGGGTCGCGGGGGGTCGCTGGAGCCTATCTCAGCTACATTCGGGCAGAAGGCGGAGTACACCCTTGACAAGTCGCCACCTCATCGCAGGGCCATTACAGATAGACAGACAACATTCACACTCACGTTCACACACTTGGGCCAATCCCCGGGTGCATGTCTTTGGAGGTGGGAGGAAGCCGGCGTACCCGGAGGGAACCTACGCAGTTATGTATATATATATATATATATATATATATATATATATATATATATATATATATATATATATATATATATATATATATATATATATATATATATATATATATATATATATATATATAATCGGTCTCATTGCAGATTAGATAAACTGCCTTTTCCATACACTGAAGAAAAAAAAGTCATACGTTCACTGACGTTTAAAAACACTACACTCAGAGTCTATTGTACATTTCCCCAACGATTACGCCATTTTTATTTCCTCGTTCTTTAATTGACTGAAAGTGCGCGCACTTGCCGGTTTGCGTAATCGATGGGAAAATGCATTTTTACACAATATGGTTTGCCTGAGCAGCTAGGAAACCCAGAGAGTAACAAGCGGTAGAAAATGGATTGATGGATGGCTGGAAAGGACAGATTAAAAAAATCAAAATAAAATAACTGCGGGCCAATTTTGCTCGCTGGTGGTCCCTATCTGGCCCGTGGGCCGTAGTTTGGGGACCCCTGCTCTATATAAACTGAGTGTTCTGCTGTTTTTTATGAACTACAGCAAATATTGCTAGTCAAATATGCTCTAAATGGCAGGAGCGCTTAGTGTTTTTATGGATCTACTTCAAGCGTATTAGTCAAAGATCTTTTGTGAACAGATACGCTATAAAAATGGGACCCATTACCTCCCTGCTTGGCACTCAGCATTGGAATTGGGGGTTAAATCACCAAAAATGATTCCTGGGCGCGGCACTGCTGCTGCCCACTGCTCCCCTCACCTCCCAGAGGGTGAACAAGGGGATGGGTCAAATGCAGAGGAAAAATTTCATTACACCTAGTGTGTGTGACAATCATTGGTACTTTAACTTTAACTTTAACTTTAACTTTAACTTTGCTTCTTTTTAGGGATTGATTGCAAAAACATTACATGAAGGTATTTTAATTACCAGGAGTGCTTTACTGTGTTTTTGAATCTGCTGCAAAAAACACAAAAGCAATTTTCTATATGAATGTGTCACTCTGCTTTTTTGAACATGTTCAGAAAAACAACCCTGGTCAAAGATCAATCTGTGGTACATGTACCTCTAGAGGTACACAGGCTCCGTCTAGTGGTACCTCAAAGAATCTCCTGATTAAAGTACAGTGTTTATTTTTCCTATATTCAAACACAGTGTTACTGTTCAAACTGTGTGTAATGTTACAGTGGCCAAAATATTAAATATGCTGAAAACCTCTCCCTTGTTTTAATGAACATTTAGGCCTACTATGCTAATGTATTTTAATGTTGGTCGAACGACAGCAAAAAATGCCAGTCTAATATACTCTTAATGAGAGACAAGCGGTAGAAAATGAATGGATGGCAGGAGCACTTTTCTGTTTTTAAGAATTTCCTTCAAGTCAAAGATCTTTTATAAACAGGTTTGCTCTGCTGTTTTTGGAGTGTGCTGCAAAAAAACGCTAGAAACCTATTTCGTATGAGAGGAGTGCTCTGGTGAATCATTGATCCTCTGAGCTCTTTGCTGTTTTAGGGATCTACTTATAGCTCGGTTGGTAGAGCGGCCTTGCCAGCAACTTCAGGGTTGCAGGTTCGATCCCCGCTTCCGTCATCCTAGTCACTGCCGTTGTGTCCTTGGGCGAGACACTTTACCCACCTGCTCCCAGTGCCACCCACACTGGTTTAAAAATGTAACTTAGATATTGGGTTTGACAATGTAAAGCGCTTTGAGTCACTTGGGAAAAGCGCTGTATAAATATAATTCACTTCACTTTACACACTACTTTAAGCATACTAGTAAAACGTTTCTACCAACGGTAGTGCTCTGCTGTTTTTAGAAATCTATAGCAAAAAGGATGCTCAAAGATTCTCTATAGAGCAGGAGCACTTTGTTTTTAAAGAGCTAGTGAAAGATTGCTCTGCCAGGTTTTTCTTAATCTGCCGCAAAAAAACCCTGCTTCAAAGATATCCTATATGACAGTATTGCCTTGCTGTTTTTAAGAATCTATTGCAAAAAAGCTTGTCAAATATCTATATAACAGAAGTGCTTTGCTGTTTTTCGGAATCCCCTGTAAACATGCTGACATGATATGTCAATCAAAAGTCAGCATTATTATTTTTGCACAGACATTATTTTTGTATTCGCTCTCATGCGCGTGTTCAGGTGTACCTAATGTTTGGGCCAACTATAATAAAAACACGCATAATCCTACATTGCTACCAACAGAGAAAGCATTTTTATTTGATAGTTCGTGACACTCTTGAGTGAAACCCTTGGTGACCAACAAGCATTTTGGAACCAGACAAATCAAAAAAAAAAATACATCCTTGACATTGGAGAATTTTCTTGAGTAAACGAAGCCATTATGGCAATAATAAATGTTGTTATTTTACCATACTGTTAAAGTCGTGCTGTAATTATGATTTGTCATACTATTGTTTTTAAATTCAGCTTACTTTGCACCATTGTCCTAAAGAACACTTGATAGTAGTGTGTTTTGCCCCCTTTTAAGTTTCAGTGTAGTATATGTCAATCAGGCAATACATGTGTAATTATATAAAGAGCAATAGATAACACAGGGTACATGTGTCACATATAAACAACACATATGAGCGCTGAAACGGGCTGTTTAAATATTGCACCATATTGGCTTTGATCTTATTCAACATCACTGGATTGCATTGAGAACAACACTTGGTCCATATTGCTGTGTCATGCCTTGCAATAACGTAATTCCACAGCGTTGGAGCATGCTTACCAACGAGTGCTTTGCTCATGCATAATTTCTCCAGTGAGACATCTGGGAAAAAAGCTACTTAACGAACAGGAACCAATTTGTGGCGCTGACAGAACACACATCTCCATGTTTGCGGTGTGCCTCAGGGGTCAACACCTAAACCAAAACTGTATATCTAAAAAAACATGTGTGAAGTGACAATCATAAGAACTATTTGCATCCCACCCAAAAGTGAAAATGTGCTGCTCACTTCCCCACCTGGAGGCCCACATCGTATTGGGCACTCCAACATTTCTGGGCTGCCCGGGTTTTGTGTCACTACTGTGAGTGATTTATAGGCATGCTAATGAGAAGGACCGAGGGAACTGGCGACCGAGTGCTGACGCAGGCACAAAGCTGGCAGAGATTCACGCTGCGAGATGGCCTTCACAGGTCCTCACGCTGACTGATGAGCTCCCAGAGAATCCAGGCCAAGCCAGACAAGTGTCAGGCGAGCAGACACCACTAGGCGCCGTTCGCACCGCCTGATCACAAACAGGCATCGGAAAGCCAACTGGGTCTGGAGTGTCCAAACCTGTTTTGTCTGAAGAGTAATGAGGCCGCTTACGCCTGGACCGTGCGCCGGCCCGAAAGGGATGCCTCTAAGCCGAGAGAGGCGCGAAGCGAAAGCTCTTTTAAATCCCCCCTAAAGTGGAATAGAAGTTGTAGCACAAGATAGTGTGATGACATATTGATCTGTACGCAACTTCCCCTTCATGTGGCACAAATAGCAATGATGTCAAGCGCCGCCATTTGTCATTGGGTCCGACTATCAAGCACCATAGCAGCTCATTTATGACACAGCAAATCCGTCCGATGTGATGTAGTGGATGTAGTGGACAAGCCAGACTGAAGGTTCAGGCCACAGTTTGCTTGCAGTGGGGTTATACTGCCCCCTGTTGGAACCAGCCTTCGTGTCTTACCTTTAAAACGCTGAGAAGTGCCGTCACCTTCTGACTTTTCAAATAAAAATGTTTAGACTCTTATGGAAGAAAGTCCTCTAAGACAATGGGGTCCAAAGTTTCAAAAGGTGGCTCCCATAAATTCAATACATTGTCATACTCTTTGAAGCTCATAATCATTGATGGTATGTCCACATGGCTAACAAGTTGCCATCTATCAAACGGGATGATCTCCACTAGCTTACAAAATGGCAGTATGCGATTAAACTACTCACTTAGTGTGCAGTTGTACGCTTAAAATCTATTGTGTTTGGCCCACGGACCGTTTTTCACTTTGGCCCTTGGTGGCAAAAAGTTCGGGGACCCCTGCTCTAAGCGGGCTATTTAGGGTAGCCCCTTTGTCATCTGCTCTCAGCAAATCCAAAAAGAACTTGGAAGTATTTACTACTTTGTTGGCTCGAAGACTCATTTGGCTAAATATGAAGGCTGCAGCGCCTCCCTGCCACACCCGCTGGATTAGAGATATTATTTATTTCCTTAAATTGGGGGAAATTAGGCTGACATTGAACGTTCTGTGAAGTTTCAGGGAGTATGGGGTGGTTTCCTAAAATATGTAAAAGAGACAGATCTTAAATTTAAACCCCATTGAAAAGTGATTGAAAGGTAGATAATTGATGAGCCTTTTGCAGCACCGTGTTGGGGACATTCAGGAGTGCAGTTGTCTGTGGCTTCATGTCAATATTTGCCTGTACTTATTTGACTGATGCATGTTTTTTGTCTAGCTTATTATTTTCATTTTTATAATTTTTGTAGGTTACTTGTTTGAGGGAGAAAAGCAATTGTATTTCAAGACTGCATTTGTCAAAAATCCAATAAAGAAATGTTAAAATATATATATATAGTACAGCCCAAAAATTTGGACACACCTTCTCATTCAATGCTTTTTCTTTATTTTCATGACTATTTATAATGATAAATGATAAATGGGTTATACTTGTATAGCGCTTTTCTACCTTCAAGGTACTCAAAGCGCTTTGACACTATTTCCACATTCACCCATTCACACACACATTCACACACTGATGGCGGGAGCTGCCATGCAAGGCACTAACCAGCAGCCATCAGGAGCAAGGGTGAAGTGTCTTGCCCAAGGACACAACGGACGTGACTAGGATGGTAGAAGGTGGGGATTGAACCCCAGTAACCAGCAACCTTCCGATTGCTGGCACAGCCACTCTACCAACTTCGCCACGCCGTCCCCTTTCCCCATTGTAAATTGTCACTGGAGGCATCAAAACTATGAATGAACACATGTGGAGTTATGTACTTAACAAAAAAAGGGGAAATAACTAAAAACATGTTTTATATTGTTTCTTCAAAATAGCCACCCTTTGCTCTGATTACTGTTTTGCACACTCTTGGCATTCTCTCGATGAGCTTCAAGAGGTAGTCACCTGAAAGGGTTTTCACTTCACAGGTGTCATAACTTTGATGCCTTCAGTGACAATCTACAATGTAAATAGTCATGAAAATAAAGAAAACGCATTGAAATGAGAAGGTGGGTCCAAACTTTTGGCCTGTACTGTACTGATATATATATATATTCTAAACATGCATGTTAAGTAGATTGAAAACACTTTTTTTTTTAATGTTTACAAAAATAAAATACTGTATGTTCAAAACTCAAAAAAGTATATTGTAGTACTAGGTAACCTGGTACAAGTTAAACATAAGAAGTCAACTAATTATCAGTAATTGCTCAGACACGGAACGGGCAAAAAACCAAAAACTCTGCTTCTTTCTACTCCTTTTCAGTCATGTCGAATTGTGATGTCTTTCAATGTAATTTAGAATAATACCTATTTTCAGCTCTCATTTTCATGTGAAGTTTGGACTTTGTACACGATTACCTGCAGAAAATGTTTTGTAGATCTTTGATTGCTTTCAAGTACTTTCTGCTTCACACGAAAATGGTCTGTGTAATTAACTCCTTCCCCCCTGTCCTCCTTCATGTACGCTTCCCGACACCTTCTCACAAATCCAGTGCGGAGTGGATTTTATCCAGTTCTTCCTGATGATTGCCTCCTGAACAACGAACATTTTCTTGGGGCTGTTGCTGAACGCGCTAATCATAGACGCAGCCAGTGCCGCCCTTGGCTAAATTGGGGCCCGAAGCGTAATTTTATTTTGAGATATTCTTATTCATTCATTAATTCATTGGCGTTTTACATGTGGTTATTCATGAAGAGCTTGTGATCTGCATATAGGGCGGGGCGGCCCTGGATATAAGGCAACATGCTCGAGCAGCCATGCTAAGCAATGTGCCTATGTGGCGACCATCTTAGTGGGGGCCACTTTCCCATTTAAAGGGGACCTATGATGATTTTTTTGTCTTTTCATGACCTATAAATGTCGTTACAATTTTGGATACTCGTGTTGAACAATGTCAGAGCATCAAATCATAAGGTTCATACATTCTGGCATGAGCTTGCACGCAGTTTTGGATGCCTCTGCTAAGTTTTTTAGTCTGGCTACTTTGTGATATCACAGCGAGGTGGGCGTATTTATTGGGGCATTAAGTCAAGCTCTCAGCCAGAGGAGGAGGCCTCTGATTCAGGCTTTGAGGAAACACAAAAAAGGTAGTTAATATCACATTCTAATCGCATTTTTTTTTTTTTACAAGAGAAGCAAATGAAGAACTGTCCAATAGTTGGTTTAAATTGTATAAATTGTCACATAATTAAAAAAAAAAAAGTCCAGATTTTTAGTGCGAAAAACAAAAAGCTTGTATGTTGATATGTTAAAGTTGAATTTATCCACATATAAGGTATTGTAGTAGTATATCAATCTCAATGTACAGGTACTGTATGTATCTAGCCGTCCCTTTGTATCTAGCCATTATAACAAGTAAAACAGAGGAGGGGAGGGGCAGGCTGAAATCTTTTTACATGGGCATACCTGTATAAGTAAGTACGGCACAAATTGACGTCAATGTGTTCCCACTTTTGAAAAGACACAGCCTCAAGATAATTTTCTAATCTGCTTGCAGAGCTCAGTTTCAAATTCATGAATGAAATTATTTGACACTTTAACACGAATATCCGACATTGTAACCACTTTTGTAGGTCAAAAAAAGGGGAAAAACATCACAGCATGATCAAACTGAACTAAGCTATTCCCAGCAGGCACAAAACATTGAAACAACATTGAGAACTTGTTTAATTAAATCCTGACGTCGAGGAACTCAAACTTAACATTGGAACAATGTGTTTTTTGACAACATTTAATCAATGTCGGGTTCTGACCTTGATTTGACCTTTAAGATTTTGGTAATTTCCCAACCAATATTCTACAACACAAATACAACGTTGAAACAACATGCTTTTTGACCATGTTTAATCAATGTTGGGTTCTGACCTTGCTTTGACCATTGAAATTTTGGTACATTCCCAACCAATATTCTACAACACAAATACAACGTTGAAACAACATGCTTTTTGACAACGTTTTTTCAATGTCGGGTTCTAACGTTGATTTGACCATTGAAATTTGGTCATTCACCAACCAATATTCTACAACACAAATACAACGTTGAAACAACATGCTTTTTGACAATGTTTAATCAATGTTGGGTTGTGACGTTGATTTGACCATTGAGTTTTGGTAATTTACCAACCAAACTTCTACAACACACATACAACGTTGAAACAACCTTGCTTTTTGACAACATTTAATCGATGTTCGATTGTGACGTTGATTTGACCATTGAAATTTGGTCATTTCCCAACAAATATTCTTTAACACAAATACAACGTTGAAACAACATGTTTTTTGATGACGTTTAATCAATGTTGGGTTGTGACGTTGTTTTGACCATTGAATTTTGGTCATTTCCCAACCAATATTCTACAACACAAATACAATGTTGAAACATTCTTTTTTAAAACCTTTAATCAATGTCATGTTGTGACGTTGTTTTGACCATTGAATTTTGGTCATTTCCCAACCAATATTCTACAACACAAATACAATGTTGAAACATTCTTTTTTAAAACCTTTAATCAATGTCATGTTGTGACGTTGTTTTGACCATTGAATTTTGGTCATTTCCCAACCAATATTCTACAACACAAATACAATGTTGAAACAACATGCTTTTTTAAAACCTTTAATCAATATCATTGTTGTGACGTTGATTTGACCGTTGGAATTTGGTCATTTACCAACCAATATTCTACAACACAAATACAACGTTGAAACAACATATTTTTTGACAATGTTTAATCAATGTTGGGTTCTGACGTTAATTTGACCATTGAAATTTAGTCATTTTGCAACCAATATTCTACAACACAAATACAACGTTGGAACAACATACTTTTTGACAACGTTTATTCAATGTCAGGTTTTAACGTTGATTTGACCATTGAATTTTGGTCATTTCCCAACCAACAACGTGAATCCAACATTAGACATCAACGTTGTCTCAATTTACAAATACAACTATTTCACAATGTTGTTTCAAAGTCAGTTTTAAAGGACATGTATGTATAATCAATGTTTTATCAATGTCTTGTGCCTGCTGGGTTACCTTTTAAGAAGGATAATTGTTTTCAGTGTTTCCACAAAAGTATTTTTGGCAATTGAAAATACATTTTTTTTATGTTTACAAAAAAAGACATAGGTTTAATCAAGACAAGTCAGTCCTGTGTGTATACTGCCTGCAGGGAAGTCTAAAAAATTACAATAATAATAACACAAAATCATTCTTAGTATATGTACATTTAAGTTTGCTTTAAATCGATTTCCTGTGTGTTTGTAATAATTTCCAACATTTTCCAAGTAAAAATTGCTGAACTTGCAAGAAAGAAACCTGAAAAGAGGCTGCGACAAGCCGAGTCTACCCTCTGATTGAACCCTTCATGAATTGCATCTCTGTTTGTCAGCATGTTTAATTGTCTGAATATTTGCCATCGTTAGTCTTGTTGATCGGACAATAAACTGCTAAGAAATGTCAAGAGCAGGGGTGTCAAACTCAAATACAAAGTGGGCCAAAATTTAAAACTGAACAAAGCCGCGGGCCAAGGTTGAACAAATTAACCTTTTAATAGGGACCCAAACAAGTTTTACATTGAATATTGAACAAGCAAGGCTTATATAACTTTATAGTGACATGCAAAATCCAGTTTCAAATAATAATAATAATAATTAAAAAATATCAATGCCATATCAAATTCAATTTAAATAAAAATAGAATGCCTCTTTTCTATTTGCAGCCTTCTGAGGTAAATATCAACATTAACTTTTTCCACAGGCTAATAAATTTGAAAATAAAATAACAATGAATATGTTATGTCTCGGACTCCTGCCAACGCCTCTCATCTGTCTGTGCGCTCCAGTGAGCGCACCTCGGGACACGCCCACGGGCGCGCACATCCAGGAGCGCGCCATGCGCGTCCCTGCCCCGCAACAGCCGCCAGCTGCAAACGATCACCGGCATTCTGCACACCTGCACTTAATGAAGGACCTGCCTTCATAAACTCGCAGAACCTGCCAGGCGGCGCCGGAGTATAGTCTTCTTTACCCTTGTAAGCATCCTGTATCTGGCTTCCATCCCGCGAACTCGCTCTTTCCCTGTGACTTCCATGTTTCCGTTGTTCTTATGTTCTTGTTGTCTTCCCGCAGCGCTTCCCGTGCTCCCCTGTGTCTGTGATCCCTTTCTCGTTCCCCTGCCCCCCGGACTGCCTTTTGGATTCTCGACCTCCCGCTTGGACTTCCTTCTCTGACGCTTGTCTCTCGCCCCGGATCACCTGCCTACCCCATGGACTGCCCGTTTGCTCTCGTCAACACTTGGTAACACACTTCAGTTAACTACACACATAGTCTTACACCACACACTCATTCCCTTTCGGATCTAGTTCACACTCCATTTCCTTAGTTTATATTATTAGTATTGTTGTTATTATTATATATATTGAATATATATATATATATATATATATATATATATATATATATATATATATATATATATATATATATATATATATATATATATATATATATATACACATAATACATATTTGTACATACATGTATGTTTGCCGTCACCTCCCCTTTAGTCCAACCATAACAGAATAAACCAGGGGTCACCAACCTTTTTGAAACCAAGAGCTACTTCTTGGGTACTGATTAATGCGAAGGGCTACCAGTTTGATACACACTTAAATAAATTGCCAGAAATTGCCAATTTGCTCAATTTACCTTTAACTCTGTTATTATTAATAATTAATGATGTTTATCTTTGTCCAAACACTGATCATCTTAATGATTTCTCACAATAAATATATATAGAAACAGATAAATATCAATATGCAACACTTTATTTTTATATTTTCTCTAAGTGCACATTTTTCAAATTGAACATTTTCAAATGATCACTTCTAAGACAGTCTTGTGAAATCACAATATCCCATTTTAACTAGCTAGCCACTAACATTTTTTAACAAATCATGAATTACTTTGCACCATGTTTGTACAAATAATAACTCATGTAAAATACAAAAGTAAACTCTCAAATTTTTAAATCATGTCACACTTTGAACTGGACACCAAATCTGTTATCTGTTTCTTTGTCAGTTAGTGGGAAGCCTGGCATTGCATGCTGTTAACTAGTGTGTTGTACTCTGGTGTGTAACTTGACACTGCAACTCTGAGTGAGTCTTGCAGATGTGCATCAGTGAGGCATGTTCTGTGTTTGTTCTTGATGAAGTTCATGTCAGAAAAGGCTGATTCACAAATAAGATTTTTCCTCATTGTTTGCGGAACCTTCTTAATCTTTTGGACATATTTTCACAGCAATCTGGCCTTAAGCTTAATTATGATAAATGTAAAATGTTAAGGATCGGAAATCTAAAGGGAACGTCCTTTCGAATGGAATGCAAAGTGCCTGTTTTGTGGACAGATGGACCAGTTAACATACTTGGTGTTGTTGTCCCAGAAAATCTGGAAGATCTAGGCTCAGTAAATTATGATAATCGACTAAGAAAGCTGGACAAAATTATGCAATTATGGAAAGGGAAATCCCTAACCTTGTATGGTAAAATGTCTATTGCCAACTCGTTAATTATTCCTCAATTTATTTATTTGTTTTTGTCATTACCAGCTCCATCACAAAACTTTTTTAAGATTTATGAGCGGAGGGTCTTCGATTTTGTCTGGAACGGCAAACCAGAAAAGATTAAAAGAAAGGTTTTGTACAAAGAGTATGAATATGGGGGCCTGAAACTTCTCAACCTTGAAGCTATGTGTCTGTCTTTAAAAGCATAAATTGTTCCAAAGATGTATTTAAACATTGAGTGGTACACAAATGTCCTGTTGGACAAAAAACATGTACTGTATCAAAAGAAATGGTATCCTTTTTTACAAGTGATCCCCTCCCATTGTTCTTATGTAGAGAGTCTGCTGGGAAACATGGCGGGGTTCATAAAGGAAACAATGCACTCATAGTGGTGTTTTCAATTTTATGTGCCAGAAAAAAGAGATGATATTTTGCAGCAGATAATATGGATGAACTCTAATATTGTAATAGATGGAAAGCCTTTCTTTTGGAAAAATGTTTGAAAGAGGAATCATTTTTGTCAATGATATTATCAATGAGAATGGTAAAATTATGAAGTATGATGAATTTAGAACTATGTATGGTGATGCTTGCTCAAGCTTTTCATTTTATCAACCAACTGGAGTAATTGGGAAAAAAAGGAAACAAATAATTAATTATGGAACTACTAAATTATTAGTTTGTAAACCTCTAATAAGAAATTCTAGTTGGCAAAAAGGAACTAAAATAAATAGAAAAATATATAATTTTTATTTAATAAAGAAATCTTTGAAGGCTGCCCCATACAACACATATGGAAAATGGGAGGACTTTTTTGACTGCCCTTTGCCATGGGATGCCATATTCAAACTAATCTATAAAACTACTATCGATGTGCAAAATCGTTATTTTCAAATTAAAATGATTTATAACTTCTTACCCACAGGGAAAATGTTAAAATTATGGAATATGACAGAGTCAGATCATTGCCGATTTTGTTGTCAGGAGCCTGAATCCACCCTGCATTTGTTTTGGTATTGTCATATTGTGTCTTTGTTTTGGGTGGAAGTTGAAAAAATGTGTTTAAGGATTGGTTTGTTTATGAAGCTTAATTTGGTTTCTGTTATTTTAGGAGAGTTCATTGACAATCATGATTTAGTCAACTTAATATAGTACTCGGTAAAAGGTTTATTTTTAAGGCCAAAAACAGATATTCACTTAGTATTACTCTCTTTAAAACATTTTTTCAGTATTTTCTAACTTTAGAAAGTTACATGGTTGAAAACGATAATGATGCCAAAAAACATAAAAAAAAAAAGATGAGAAGTCCTCAAAGGCTTATTTTGAAAGTATAATTATGTTTATAGATTATATATCTGTTGTTGTGTTCCCTAATTTGAGTGACCTGGACATAATCTGGACTGTACATAAATGCTTATTTTGAAAATTTAATTTTGTTTATAAATTATATGCAATCTGTTGTGTTCCCTAATTTTTTTCTGTGTACATGAATGAAGGTGTGTGTTGCTGAGTCCGACTTGGACATTATCTGGACTGGGCCTGGTTTTAAAAACCCTTCAAACAAATCTAATTTCATTGACAACCTGGTCTGTTGAAGATAAGGCCCTTTTTTAAAAAATAAAATAAAATAAGATAAATAAATAAAAAACATTTTCTTGGATAAAAAAGAAAATAAAACAATATAAAAATAATTACATAAAAAATAGTAATTAATGAAAATGTTAGTGGACCAGCAGCCTATACAATCATGTGTGCTTCAGGGACTATGTCCCTTGCAGATGTGTTGTCTATGTTGTGGGAACCAGAATATTGGTAGCAGAAAGAAATAACCCCTTTTGTGTGAGTGGGTGTGGATGAGTGTGCATGGGGGAGGTTGTTTGGGTTGATGCACTGATTGAAAGTGTATCTTGTGTTTTTTCTATGTAGATTTAATTTAATTAAAAAAATAAAAATAAAAATAAATTTAAAAAAAAAAATTTATTTTATTTTTTTTTTTTTTTAGAACAGGCCCGCGGGCGACTTATCTGGTCCTTACGGGCGACCTGGTGCCCGCGGGCACCGCGTTGGTGACTCCTGGAATAAACCAACCAGTGGCGTGCAGTCACTAGCGGGGCCTCCCCTGCCATCAAGGAAAGAAAAAAAAAAGTAAAAAGAAAAAAAATTAATTAAATTGTTATATGTATCCAGTGATTATACTAAAGTTATTTTCCATTTAACTTCACCAGTTTTAGATTATTTTTATTTTTATTTTCACATTTGCCGTTCAAATACTGAGAAGAGACGGTGTGGTGATCAGCAGCCAGTTGAGGCACGTCACTGCGTTGTGCCTCAACATGGATTGCGCAATGACTCGGCTAACTGCTGAGCTGCTGTGCAGTGAGACCGTATTGCTATATGAATTATATTATACATTTCCATAGTTTAGTTAGCTGAGGTATATAATGTACAGTGTATTTTGTCAACAACTGTATGTGTGTAACGTATTTCTTGTGCTGAGCGATCATAAAACTGGAGGCTCGTCTCATAACCCCGCCTCCTGGTGCCAAGCACCTCCGCCGCAGAATTCACCGCCCGACGGGAGCGCCACACCAACCAAAGCCCACACCCAAACCCTCCAAGTGCAAGACCGAATCCACCCAAAAAAAGTCACTTAACAAGAAGCCAAAAAGTGCAAAAACAACAATGCTCGCGCGGCGCGCCGGAGGAGCCGTGAACAGGGACACAACATTAGGTACCAATGATTGTCACAAACACACTAGGTGTGGTGAAATTTGTCCTCTGCATTTGACCCATCCCCTTGTTCACCCCCCTGGGAGGTGAGGGGAGCAGTGGGCAGCAGCGGTGCCGTGCCTGGGAATAATTTTTTGTGATTTAACCCCCAATTCCAACCCTTGATGCTGAGGGCCAAGCAGGGAAGAATGCTGGTATGAGCTTTTAAACATAACCCGTTAACTGCTGCCAATCAAATGGTGAATAAGATACTCTTTAGGGTTCATATGTTTGTAAATCTGACTGTGATGAAGTCCGTGCCTCACCAGACATGAACCTCACCGCACGCCACTGAAACCAACCATTCATGACTTTAAACTGCTCAGTTTGCAACACACTGATCTAATCTGATGTGCCCAAGCCAGATACCTGGCATCTTTTCTTGGATGCTAGTTCATTAATGTCGGGGCTCAGGCTTTGAGCTGAGGCAACCTTCATTATCGAACGAAGGTGTTCATCAGTCATTATATCTCGTAGTCCACCCGGACCACAGTCTTGGGGGCGTGCCTTGAAGGCACTGCCTTAAAGGCCTACTGAAATGATTTTTTAAATTTAAACGGGGATAGCAGATCCATTCTATGTGTCATACTTCATCATTTCGCGATATTGCCATATTTTTGCTGAAAGGATTTAGTAGAGAACAACGACGATAAAGTTCGCAACTTTTGGTCGCTGATAAAAAAAAGCCTTGCCTGTACCGGAAGTAGCGTGACGTCGCAGGTTGAAGGGCTCCTCACATTTCCCCATTGTTTACACCAGCAGCGAGAGCGATTCGGACCGAGAAAGCGACGATTACCCCATTAATTTGAGCGAGGATGAAAGATTTGTGGATGAGGAACGTGAGAGTGAAGGACTAGAGTGCAGTGCAGGACGTATCTTTTTTCGCTCTGACCGTAACTTAGGTAAAACGGCTCATTGGATTCCACACTTTCTCCTTTTTCTATTGTGGATCACGGATTTTTATTTTAAACCACCTCAGATACTATATCCTCTTGAAAATGAGAGTCGAGAACGCGAAATGGACATTCACAGTGACTTTTATCCCCACGACAATACATCGGTGAAGCACTTTAGCTACGGAGCTAACGTGATAGCATCGTGCTTGAATGCAGATAGAAACAAAAGAAATAAGCCTCTGACTGGAAGGATAGACAGAAGATCAATACTACTATCAGGAGACACCGAACCAAACACTGGACCTGTAACCACACGGTTAATGCTGTGCCGCCTGTCGAAGCCTAGCAATGCTGTTGCTAACGACGCCATTGAAGCTAACTTAACTACGGGACCTCGTCAGAGCTATGATAAAAACATTAGCGCTCCACCTACGCCAGCCCTCATCTGCTCATCAACACCCGTGCTCACCTGCGTTCTAGCGATCGACGGCGCGATGAAGGACTTCACCCGATCATCGATGCGATCGGCGGCTAGCGTCGGATAGCGCGTCTGCTATCCAAGTCAAAGTCCTCCTGGTTGTGTTGCTGCAGCCAGCCGCTAATACACCGATCCCACCTACAGCTTTCTTCTTTGCAGTCTCCATTGTTCATTAAACAAATTGCAAAAGATTCACCAACACAGATGTCCAGAATACTGTGGAATTTTGCGATGAAAACAGAGCTGTTTGTATTGAGATACAATGTGTCCGAATACTTCCGTTTCAACCATTGACGTCACATGCAAACGTCATCATACATAGACATTTTCAACCAGAAGTTCCCCGGGAAATTTAAAATTGCACCTTATAAGTTAACCCGGCCGTATTGGCATGTGTTGCAATGTTAATATTTCATCATTGATATATAAACTATCAGACTGCGTGGTCGGTAGTAGTGGGTTTCAGTAGGCCGTTACCGTCCTCTACAAGCTGTCGTCACGTCGGCTTTTCATCCACTCTAACAACGTCCCTGCCCAGTCACAAGATATGTGCGGCTTCTGTACGCACACACACGTGAATGCAACGCATACTTGATCAATAGCAATACAGGTTACACTGAGGGTGGCCACATAAACAACTTTAACACTGTTAGAAATATACGCCACACTGTGAATCCACACCAAACAAGAATGACAAACACATTTCGGGAGAACATCCGCACCGTAACACAACATAAACACAACAGAACAAATACCCAGAACCCTTTGCAGCACTAACTCTTCCGGGACGCTACAAAATACACCCCCCCTACCACCAACGCCCCCCTCACACACACACACACCTTGTAGCGCCCCGCCGCTGTATATAATCGACGGGCCAGCTCTAGTGTTAATTTGATATCGCCTCAAGGGCCAAGTGAAATTACACGGCGGGCCAAATCTGGCCCGTGGGCCAGAGTTTGACACCCATGGTCTAGAGTGAGGCGCACGGTACTCTGGCTCACTGTTAAACTGCTGCCATCTTTCTACAGAGAGGTAAAGAGCAACTTAAAGAAAAACACCACAGTAACAGAGCTTTTCATGAAGAATGATAGTGTCGTGTTCGTAATACATAGACTGCATCAGTCCAACTGTGTTTTTTTTTCACAACGAATCATTCCCTTCGCCCCTCAGTGACGTCATCACATGTTTCCTGTCGTTCTTTCTTAAGTGACACAGTTTAACACAGACTTTGTATAGTATACAGACAGACACTTTGTTCTCTTTACCCCCACAAAAGGTACCAAAAAAGAAGCAAAACCATGGCCCTAAAACCAGGTAGCGTGGGTTACGTGTACTGTTGCACCTCTAGTAAATACAAATATAGATATGATCAAAATGACAGTTGTTAGCTGTTAGCATGTCAAATATGGTGGAAATGTCTGTTTCAAGATACTGCAGTAGTAAACAGTAGGGATGCAACAGTACTCGCTATAATCCTGCACGAGACAATCCAACTTTTATTTAAAAAATAAATGGTGATATTAACCAAGATCGGATGATATGAAAAAATTAATTGTGATCATTTGTTTTTCCATATCACGCAGCCCTATTTTGTATACAGGTAAGGTTAAGACCATTGATGGTTTTCACTGCACGTCACTGGGATAGGCTCCAGCAACAGATGGCAGAAAAGGATTCAATGAATGACGCCAATTGAAAATTTGTTAAAGACCCTAAGTTGTCAGTAGGTCTGCATTCATCTAGGACAGGGGTGCCCATAACGTCGATCGCGAGCTACCGGTCGATCGCGAGCTACCGGTCGATCGCGGAAGATGTGTCAGTGCTCGCCAGCCAGGGATTTAAAAAAAAATAGACCTAAAAATGAGCGCTCATCAATCTTCACCAATACGTCACTTTATTGACATTCACGGCATTCGAGGGTCTTGTGAGATTATTAAGAAAAAATTAGTTGAGAAACACTTTTTATTTCAACAGACTCTCACGCCGTACCTGCCGTCAAAACTCTATAAAGACAGACTGCACAGTTCCTATTTTCACAATAAAAGCGCTGCTTCATCCTGCCTGCGCAAACAAAATAAGAGTCTCAGAAAGCTGGCGTGCACAAGCTAGCAAGACACGGAGTTTGCCGTCAATATATTTCTTGTAAAGTGTATAAAAACGAGTATGGAAGCTGGACAAATAAGATGCCAAAAACCAACCACTTTCATGTGGTATTTTTTTCTCTCCATTTGAAAATGTGGACGTTATCATCACCACTGTCTGATTCCAATCAATGCAAGTCATCAGAATCAGGTAATACACCAACTTATTTTCTTGTCTTCATGAAAGAAAGGAATCTATATGTGTTAAACATGCTTGTATTATCATTAAACACCTTTAACTTGTTAACAAAAACGTCTTTTTCATAAATATAAATGATATATATGAATGAGGTAGATCCCCTCGACTTGGTCAATTGAAAAGTAGCTCGTCTGCAGAAAAAGTGTGGGCACCCCTGATCTAGGATATGCTGCAGCTCCATGATGCTAAACGAAAAGAAAAAGTCCAACTCATTTGCTTGTCTCCATGTCCTTACCCACATTATTTATCCATCCTGTTATTTCTGCTGTCTCCGGGTGAAGGTTGCCCGATATACTTCCAATCCCAAGATGTGTAAACTGACAGATGGAGGCGATCACAGACAGCCAGAAAGTTGTCACGACGGCGGATGGTGGAAAGTGTGAAGAATAACTCAGCAGGGATGCTGAGGAAGGTTATTTAAAGCTAGGACTAGTGCTGTCGAGTCTTACTTGAGCGGGCCTCAGGCTGTCAACATGACTTGTCTTTAATTACATAGGCTAAGATGTATGCCAGTCCCAGTTTGCAGTTGCTTTGAGCTGGCAAGGAGACGTCATGTTTGGAAGAGAGCTGGGAATAACTACAAAGTGGGAATAGCGAGGTAACAGCAGCGAGTGGGCTGGTGAGAACAGACGGGCAAGCATGTGTGCACCAGGACGCTATGTCTGTGTGGGCTCCTACATCACGGCCATCCCTCCCTATACGCAGCTACTGTGCATTTTGTGTGAAAATAAAATGTTAATGAATGAAAAGGCGCTACATGTGAAATGTCACCGCAATTGCATTCCCTGCCCCTTCCTGCTTGTCACTGATAGGAATATGATGGCAAATTTGCCCAGCGCTGTTATTTGTTCACACACTAAAATGTTGAGTTATTTTGGTAACCCAATTTATGGGTTGAGTTAAATTTTTGAGTTATTTTTATGAAGAGCAACCTATTTTTTGGGTTATAAGAGTATTATTTTAACTCTTTGTTTTTTCTAAATTATGAACCATTTTTGGGTTGTTTCACCATCGGTAACCCATTTTTAGATAAGAGGCTTTTTTTATTATTAAAAAAGTTACTTTTTTCTTGAAGGGAATTTTATTATGGATTAATCTCATTTACATTATTTGCACATCTTATGTACATAAAATGCGTCCTTTACCTTTTAAAGAGGTACTAAATATTTGAGCATGCTGTATAGCACTGGTCCCTGACCTTTTTTGCACTACGGACCGGTTTAATGTAGGCATTATTTTCCGGGACCGGCTTACCACTTGTGCCAGATAAATACAGCAAAAATAAGTGCATGAAGAATACTGTAACTGTAACGCTGATTTAGTGGGATCTTGTTTCTTTGCAATGAGATACAGATGGAAATTAGCCTTTGGCTACAATCTGTAACATTTATATTTGATATGTTCATGAATGTGCATTGTATCATGTTACACAGTTATAACAAATATAACAACTTCCTATGAGGAGTTGTATTGTACATCCATAAACCAGATTATTGGTGTGTCTAGTGGGACAGGCCAACGTTAAATCGGAGAAAATGCAGTACATTATACATTTTTTCATGTTTCTCTGCGGCCCGGTAGCTAATGCGTCACGGACCGGTAGTTCACAGATTCACTGACTTAGACGCGTGTTCAAGGGAAGTGTGTGAAGGCTGTTCCATTGTCAGATAATCAAGTCAGTACACCCGTCAAGATACCCTTTTTGCCCCCTAACCTGCATCAATGCTGATTTAGCCTAAGGGTATTATCCACAGTTCATAGTGTCGTGAAGTCAAACACAAGGGATGCCATAAGTGTTGAAAAGAAAGAAAGAAAAAAAAAAAGTAAACAAATGTAGTCAGAGTGAGCTTCGCCAGTCTCTTTGTAAATGGACGGGAGCTAAAAGAAGGAAAAAAAGTTCACCGAAGTAGTTTATGATTATTGATTTGATCAAATCTGATCCAGTATTCTATTCCATTCATGTTGACAGCATCTCACACACTCTCACTTAGAGCCGACCTCAGTTCAATCAGTGAGTGTTTAGGTCTTCAGTCTTTAGGGTGTGGATTGGAATTGGGCTTTTGATTCTTATTGGTTTGTTTTCTGAATTTGGAAAATTAAGAGTTAAAAAAACAGGCATTAATAATTTACAAGTAAAGTCCTGGTATATGTGACATTACTGATACGGAAAAGGTTTAACACTGTTATGCCTTGGCGAGAATGAGGACTCAGGTGCAGATGGGGAACGATTGACACAGGCTTTATTTCAGCAGTTTCTTAGAACTCTTTAGACAGAGTGATACTTGATACACTAGAGTAAAAAAAGAAACATAGCACAGGGCATAAAACAATAAACGGAAAATCACTGCAGAGGGAGGAAAAAGGCAATAGCAAAATTCTACACTGATCTAATAACAAAAAAACAATCTACGATTAGCTACACAAAAGGAAAATCACTCATGAAGAGGAGGAGACAAGAAGCTATAAATGATTCCCGGGCGCAGCCACCGCTGCTGCCCACTGCTCCCTTCACCTCCCCGGGGGTGAACAAGGGGATGGGTCGAATGCAGAGGACACATTTCACCACACCTAGTGTTTGTGTGACAATCATTGGTACTTTAACTTTAAACAGAAAGTATGCTATAAAGAGCTAAGAAAACTACAAATTAAAGCGCTCCAAGAGGAGGGAAAAAAGGAAGGCAAATCAGTATGAAATTAGCTAAAAAAAAAATTACCAAAAAACTTTAGCAAATCAAAGTCACTCTTCTTCAGAGGGTACAAAGAAATCAAGGAATAAGGCGAGGCAATACTTAACAACTTGGAACAAGACTGTGGAAGACGGCTGGCGGTACACGACAAGATGATATACTCTGGCAACAAGACAGGGGAAGACGAGGGCTATATACACACATGAGGGAGGGTGACACAGGTGGGCACGATCAGGCAATCAGGAAAGACATCAGACCAGTGACACACCTGTTTTCCAGGTGTCGAAAAGGTCTGAAGTTATTAGGCAAGTCAAGCTAAAAAGTCTATTTTCTTTATTACAAACTAAAACCAAACCAAAGGGCTATTCATAGCATCATAACAACATTTTCTTCCCATAGACTGGAGGGGCAAACATGCAATTGAAGTTGTTTGCAACATGAAAAATGGAAGAAATAATGTTTCAATTAAAGAACAACTGATTGAGACAGCTTCTGATGGGCGGGCTGGGAGTAATGCAGGGGGAGGGGTGGAGAGTAATGGGAGTACTGGTGGACAGACTTGTAGGGTTAGTGGTAGAGGGATAGAGCTCTGGAGAAGTCTGTGAAGAATACACACTTCATTTTGGGATGAGTCTTTATTTTAAATACATGAAATGCCACCCCCACCATATTGATACCCTAAATATTGCTGCCCTCCAGATGCCAAAGGGGAACTATCCCCGAGACTCTTGCTTGATATGGTGCCATAGAGGGTGTAGGCAAAAAGACTATGGCACACCAACCGGGCTGCCTTTATACACCTTATGCGAATAAGTACAATTTTGCTTGCTAGAAAGTAAATATGAAATGGGGAAATGTTGCCATACCACAATTTTTATTATTTATTTTTTTAACGGTATTTAAAAGGTAAATTTTCTAACTTAGTGGTTCTGAACTGGTCCATCCTTGGGACTTTTTTCTGTCATGCACACATCTATGCCACACTCAAAATGTACCCACCTGTCAAGAACTGCTCAAACTACATTTATTTTGACTTTGTCATATAGTTTACCACTGTTAATTTGCTGAGGATTCACTTTCACTTCCTTTTTTCTATCTTTATTTGTGTTTGTCTTAGGTTGGAACAAATATGGTGGAGTATCTCCAGCAGGCCAAGCTCAACCCGCCTGTCCTAGCCCTGGGAGAGCCTTTGTGTATAGTAACCCAACAGATATTTGACTGTTGTTTTGTAAAATAAATACATATTATTGTAAAAAATGGCATTATCATATCTTGCTTTTGAGTATATTTTAATGGAATAAAAATAATTCTGATCAGTAGTTGGGAAGGAGTAGGACAAACTAGCAGTAAAATGTATCATTTTTACACAACTATTGGGTCAAGGAGTGCTGAATTGCGCAACCCAATAGTTGGGTTATGTATAAACCAACATTAAGCTAGCAGTACTCAACTTTTGGGTTAAATAATTCAACCCAAAAGTTGGGTTGAAAAAAATAACTCAAAATGTTGAGTTAAAATACCCCAAATAAGGGTTATTTTCGGAACGAGCAGTTGGGGTAACATTGGGTTATTTTTTAACCCAACATTTTTTTGTGTGTGGCGTGCATGTAGTGCATGTAAATAACCGTGCTCGGTTCAAATTATGTCCGTAGATTGATCAGGAATTAAAGCAAATATATGGTGAACACCCACGGCTATTCCAAAAAAATCGAAATTGAAATTAAATGCACACCTTTTTTATCAGATTTTTTACTTAACATTTTAAACTCTTTTAAGGTTCTTAATTTGTATTCTTTTAATTTGTATTTATTTATATTATTGCTACTATTATTCTTACAATTCAAATGTTTGATAATATGTTGGTTATATTTTATTTCATTATATATATTGTAAAATATTTTGTAAAAGTATTTTAAAAAAATTTAAATATAATTTTTTGTATATATATATTTTAAAATGTGCATAAAAAATATAAATTATCAAACAATTTATTTACCATTTTGTTTTAATACAAAAAATGCATCCAATAAAATTGAAAGTTTGATTAAAAAAGTACAAAAATCCTTGCAGGTGAAAAAAAAGTGTGAAAATGTTTTGAAAAGGCTGGGGCCTGAAAATAAAATTCTGCTTAGGTCCCCAATTTAGACAGAGGCCCTGCTTCTGAGCAACAAAAAACCCTGCAGCAAAAAGAGACGGTGATATTTGTTGGTCTTATCAGATGTCCTCGGCGCTCTGGCTGAGCTGTCACTCCGTGCAAGAAAAATGTCATTGTTATCCTCCCTCAGCTTTAGAACGCAATCTAATCATGGCCGCTCCAGCTTGTCCTGTATTGTCCAGGTGGCCTCCGTCTGAGAGAAGGACCGGAGAGACTCTCACTAATAGCAGGTGATGTAACCCAGATCCACACACACACACACACACACACACACACACACACACACACACACACACACACACACACACACACACACACACACACACACACACACACACACACACACATA